>NC_135721.1:30551862-30851862 GCF_964656455.1 Halichoerus grypus
GACTAATGAATGGATAAAGATGTGGTATATATACCATGGACTATTACTCAGCCATCAAAAATAATGAAATCTTGCCCTTTGCAAAGACACTGATGGAGCTAAAGAGTATTATGCTAAGTGAAATAGGTCAGTCAGAGAAAGATAAATACCATATGATCTCACTCATATGTGGAATTTAAGAAATAAAACAGATGAGCATAGGGGAGGAGGAGGGAGAGGGGAGAGAGGGAAATAAACGACAAGAGACTCTTAACAATAGAGAATAAACTGAGGGTTGATGGAGGGAGATGGGTTGGGGATAGGCTAAATGGGTGAAGGGTATTAAGGAGGGCACCTGTGATGAGCACTGGGTGTTGTATGTAAGTGATGAATCACTGAATTCTACTCCAGAAACCAATATGCACTGTATGTTAATTGAGTGAAATTTAAATAGATGATAGATAGACAGTAGATAGATAGATGAAAGAAAGAAAGAAGAAAGAAAGAAAGAAAGAAAGAAAGAAAGAAAGAAAGAAAGAAAGAAAGAAAGAAAAAGAAAGAAAGAAATCCTTCTGGAATGGGCTGCGCTGGGCCCATTCCAAACCTACTGAGTCAGAGTCTCTGGGGATGGGGCCTAGGAATCCTCATGTTCCATGCCTCCCCCATCTGCCCCCCACCCCCAGGCAATTCTACTGTGCTGCTGCTTGTGGGATGTCTGCAAACACACTGGTGGACGGCCATGCCTCCTGGCTCACCTGGAAGACCCACTTGTCCTGGCGTAAGTAGCAATAGATTTTTACTACTCATCTCGGGCCATTTGGTTACCAGTTCCTATTGGAAAGGCAAGTTAAATTTATTTCTTTTCCTCTACCATTTTCCAAATAAGGAGCTAGTTTAACAGTCATTGGGCCCAAATTCTGGAGTCCTTTTAGCAATATCTGTGTCTGTACACAAACATGATTGGCAACCAGAAATAACCCCCCAGAAAGAGTAGCCACGATAAGTGTTGACCTAAGCTAACTATAATTTTCACATCTGACCCTCAAGCCACAATCCTGTACTGAATTTCTTTGAGCTCAGGAAGTTCTTAAATAGCACTTAGTTTATGATAAAACACACTCTGTTGCCTCTCAGAAATGAGCTTTCATTAAGCAGAGGCAGAACTGTTCTAGTTAATGGGCTTTCAACAAACATGAACACTGTACCAAGCTATGGGACAATGATTCTTTGTGTTGGGAGTTTGACATGGGTTACATCATCACACACTGTGGCATGTTCAACAATCTCTCTCATTGTATATGCCCTTCTTCCTTCTTACATTGTGACTTTGACACTCCTGCCAGTGAGAGGTGGGGTCTGTTTCCTTCCCTTGAATCTGGGCAGGCTTGTGGCATAGCAGAAGTGACACTATGTAAGGATATACCACCTTTATTTATTAATTTGCTTGTTGATGGACATTTGGTTGTTTCCAATTTTGTGCTATTACAAATAAAGCTGCTATGAACATTTGTGTACAGTTCATTGTGTGGACACGTACTTTCTTTTCTCTAGGAGTAAATGGCTGGATCATATGGCAGGTGTATTGTTAACTGTTAGGAAACTGCCAAATAGTTTTTGCAAAGTGTTGGACCATTTTCCATTCCTGCTAGAAGTGTATGAGAGTTCCAGTTCCTCCACTTCCTCACCAACATTTCATATGGTCAGTCTTCTTAAGTTAGCCATTCTAATCGGTATGGAGTGGTATCTCACTGGGGTTTTAATTTCCATTTCCCTAATGACTAATGATGTCAAGCATCTATGCATGTGCTTGTTGATCATTCATATATCTTCTTTGGTGAAATGTCTATTCTAACATTTTTGATGTCTTAATAGGGTTGTTTTCTTTCTTTTTAAAAAAATTAATTTTATTTATTTTTTTAAAGACTTTACTTATTTATTTATTTGTCAGAGAGAGAGCACAAGCAGGGGGAGGGGCAAAGGGAGAGGGAGAAGCAGGCCCCCTGCTAAGCAAGGACTTAATCCCAGGACCCTGGGATCATGACTTGAGCCGAAGGCTGACACTTAACCAACTGAGCCACACAAACCAACTGAGCCACACAGGCGTCTCTTTTTATTTATTTTTGAGAGAGAGAGAGTGTGCATACGTGTACACGAGCAGGGGCTGGGAAGGGGAGAGGGAGAGAGAATCTTAAGCAGGCTCCATGCCCAGTGTGGAGCCCTCCACAGGACTCAATTGTCATGACCCTGAAATCATGACCTTAGCCAAAATCGACTCTTAACTGGCTGAGCCACCCAGGTGCCCCAGTGTTGTTTTCTTATATTGAGTTTTGAAGGTTGTTTATATTTTCTAGATACAAGTCCTTTATCAATATGTACATTGCAAATATCTTCTCCTAGCCCATGGCTTGTCTTTTCATTCTTTCTAAGAGCAGAAGCTTTTAATTTTGATGAAGTCCAATTTATGAGTTTGTTCTTTTATAGATCATGCTTTTAGTGTCATAACTAAGAAATCTTTACCTAAACCAAGGTCACAAAGATTTTTCTCCTATCTTTTGTCTACAAGTTTTATAGTTTTAGCTCTTTCTTACATTTAGGTCTATGACCCATCTTGAATTAATTTTTGTATGTGGTACAGAATATGAATTGGAATTCTTTTTGTTGTTTTTTGCTTTTGTAAATCCAATTGTTCCAACAACATTTGTTGAAAAGACTATCCTTTCACCACTGAATTATCTTTTCATCTTTGTAAAATAGTCATCAATGTATGTGTAGACCTCTTTCCACACTCTTTATTCTGTTCCACTGATTTATTTCTATTTTGTGCCACCACCCACTGTGTTGATAAGTTTGAAACTAGATAGTTTTAGTTCTCCAATTTTGTTCTTTTTCAAAGTTGTTTTGACATTCTGGGTCCTTTGCATTTCATATAAATTTTTAGAATCAGGTTATAAATTTTAATTGAAAAAAAAAAGCCTGCTGGGATTTTGAAAGAGATTGCCTTAAATTTATAGATCAATTGGTGAGAACTGACATTTTAACTATACTGAGTCTTCTGACCCATAAAAAAGATAGACTTCTCAATTTATTTAGGTCTTCTCTCATCAATGCCTTATAGTTTTCAGTGCACAGGTCTTAACACATCTTTTGTCAGGTTTATTCCCTAAATAGTTCATATTTTTTATGCTACTTTAAGTGGTACTTAAATTTTTTTCAATTTCTGATTATTTGTTGCTAGTATTCAAATAGTAGACCTAAATTTTGAGTTCTACTTTTTAATTTCTTGTTTTTTTATAGTTCTCTGTTTTTTTGTTATTAAAAGCATTCCATGGGATCAGCTCAAGTCATGATCCCAGGGTCCTGAGATCGAGTCCCGCATCGGGGTCCTTGCTCAGCGGGGAGCCTGCTTCTCCCTCTGCCTGCCGCTCCCCCTGCTTGTGCTCTCTCTCCCTCTCTCTGACAAATGAAATCTTTAAAATAAATAAAAGCACCCCATAATTGCTTCACTCATGCAAAATCTTCTCATCTAAGAATGTAAGTTTTTGTGTTATAATTTTCTTCTGCTCCCTGAATAGTCTGTTTTCTCTAGGTTTCTTTGCTGTTGTTTGGGTCTTTATCTTTCATGTTAAAGGATTGATTTTTTTTTTTTTTTTGGCAGTCCATTCATATTCAAGAGGAAGACACTAAAAAGCCAATTAGAAGTTCTGTATGCATGGGCAAGGATGGTTCACCACTAGCCATATCTGTAGAGTAACTTCCCATTCCAAAAAAAAACCCTAAAATGTCAGAATCTGTAATATTTTTGCCTTTGGCTAGACAGGTTCTCCAGAAAAGAATCCTCCAAAAAAGCAAATAAAAAAATGTATATTATGTACCCTGATGAAATATATCAATACTTTCAGAAGATAATGAAATAAAACAAAGCTATGTGAAAAATGCTTCAATTTCCAAAATATTAAAAATTTGTGAATCCTACGCTTACCATTCCTCCACATTCATTATGCTTGATTCACTCTGATTTGCTGATGACTTTCCAAATATAGCATTCAGAACTAACCTAATATTCCAGAAATAGTCTGGCCAACCTACAAAACAGTGACCTGATCTGAAAAATGTTTCTCTCTCCTGATTTTGTTAGTGCTGTTTTAGCCTCATCACAGTGTGGTTTCGTGCAGGCATAGCTCCTTTATTGCACTTCCCTTGAAATGCACTGCATTTCTTACTAACTGAAGTTTTGGGGCAACCCTGCTTCAAGCAAGTCCATCAGCACCATTTTTCCAACAGTATTTGCGCACTTCACGTCTCTGTCACGTTTTGGCAATTCTTGCAATATTTCCAACATTTTCATTATTATATTTGAATTGCTGCAATCTCATGATACAACTTTAATAGATGAGATGTTGCTTCTTATGGATGAGCAAAGAAAGTGGTTTCTTGAGATCGAAATTACTCCTGGTGAAGATGCTGTGAAGATCGTTGAAGTGACAACAAAGGATTTGGAATATTGTATAAACTTAATTGATAAAGCAGCAGCAGGGTTTGAGAGGATGGACTCCAATTTTGAAAGAAGTTTTATGGGTAAAATACTGTCAACATCACATGCTACAGAGAAATTGTTCATGAAAGGAAGAGTCAATCAATGTCAATCAATTTCATTGTCTTATTTTATGAAATTGCCACCACCAGCCACCCCGACTTGAGCAACCACCACCCCATTCGGTCAGCGGCCATCAACATCAAGGCAAGACCCTCCACTAGCAAAAAGATTGATTACCTGAAAGCTCAAATGATGGTATTTTTTGCAATGAAGTATTCTTAAAGTATGAACATTGTTTTTTAGACATAATACTATTGTACACTTAATAGACTCCAGTATAGTGTAAACATAACTTTTATATGCACTATGAAACCAAAAACTTCATTCGACCTGCTTTATTGTGATATTCTTTACTGTGGTGGTCTGGAACCCAACCGGCAATACCTCTGAGGTATACCTGTATTTAGACTGTGGTCAGTAAAAAGCCCCCCAGCCGTCCAACCATTGGAAAGCGAATGCAACTCTATTAGTTTTCTATTCTTGTCATAACAAATTGCCACAAACTTAATGGCTTAAACAACACAAATTTATTATCATACAGTTCAATAGATCAGAAATCTGATACTGGTCTCACTTGGCTAAAATCAAGGTGTCAGCAAGACTGTGTTCCTGTCTGGAGGTTCTAGGGGAGAATCTCTTTCTTTGCTCATTCAGGTCGTTGGCATAATTCAGTTCATTGCAGTTGTGGCACTGAGACCCCCATTTGCTTGCTGACTCTCAACTTAAGGACTGTTCCCATCTTTAGAGACTACCCACATTTCTTGACTTGTGGCCTCCATTCTCCATCTTAAAAACCATCAATAGCAGTCAAGTTCTTCTCATCCAAATGTCTCCTCCTTCTCCTATCTCCTCCCTCAATGCAGATGGGAAGTTCTCAATTTCAAAGACTCTTGTGATTAGATTGGCCTCACCTGGATAATCCAGGATACTCTCCCCAACTAAAGGTCAGTAAATTTACTCACATCAGCAAAGTCCCTTTTGCCATGAGGTTACATATTTACAGGTTTGGGGCATTAGGACTTGGACATCTTGGTGAGCAGTTAAGTGTGTGTGCTTTGGAATCCTCAGGGGTTTGAATCTGGTTCTAACACCCAATGGCTGAGCAATCTTGGACAAGTTACTTTAAGTCTCTCCTTTATAATAATGGCATCTTCCCCAGCTGACTCCCATAAGAACTACAGAACACATACTTAGCAGGTGCCTAACATACATAAACGCTGAGTAACTCTTAGCTATTATTATTAAACTTAAATGAGGAACCTTTTCTTATCTCAATTAAATTCCATCAAATTGTTTCCAACCCAGGGCCATAGCCAGTCAAGATAGTTTTTAATCTCAATTCTGTGGTCTGCAGTATTTTAACTTCCTTTTAGATTTGTGTCACGCTTGCTGCTTCATCCTGGTCACAAAGTTAAGGAAGGTCAAGCTGTAGCTTTCACAACAATGGAGACAGCTCTTATCTTTGAGAACAGTCATGTGAGAGACCCTGACTCTCTGGGTCAGGGGCTAAGAAGGGGAAAGGAAATACAAAGGCTCCCGCCCTGAAGGCATTCCTAGTCTAATTAGTAGCCCCTTTCAAAATAAGAAAAAAAAAAAAAAGGGTCACTGCAAATGACACCCAAGGCCCACTCTAAGACAATTTAGTTTTAAGTGGATAAATGAGATAAGGAGATATTAACATCCTCACTTTATAGATTAATAAACAACTGAGGCTCAGGCCATTTTAAATGACTTTTTTGGGCTCAAATAGCTGATAGCAGAGGGAGGCCATGAACCCAGGATTTCTGACTCCAAATCCTACATTCCTTCCCTCTCCACACTCTTCCTTCTAATGGTTTGGAAACCAAAATGGAAAACATCTTCCTATGACCTGGAGCAGGTACACCACTGGCATTTACAGTTCTACTTGCCACACCTTGGAACCTGAAAAGCCCCAGAAAGGGGACAACTAAATGATGGAAGAAATCCTGGGCCTTTGATGAAAGAAGAGCTACTTCATTAGAATTAAAAAAAAAGAGAGAGAGAGAAATTGGAACTCTTCAGCTTAGAAATGTTACAGCTGAGGGAAAAAAAAAAAACAACCAATCCAGACTGACAGAACAAAGACTGATGGGCACTATTTCTGTAATCTAGTTGGCACCTTTCAAACTCCTGGTAAAGTACTTCTTCACAGAGCAGAAATGTATCCAACTCTCTACTTCCATGAAGTAGAGCTAGCCAGAAAAATCAGTCTTCATAACAGTGAGTTCCTGGAAAAAATTTATAAATTGATCATTAGGGAATTAAAATGTGTTTTCCCATTATTTCCCATTTCCCAGTAGCATGATCAAGCATCTTGACCAAGGCAGTATTATGTCAAATAAATCACAGATATGGCCAACATAGATGAAAGCCCAATATTATGACTTCAAAATTCCATATTCATAAAAAAGGGTCAATATGTACCACATCCTGGTTGTGTGAGATCTCAATTTACTATAACATGCGTATATAAATATACATAATTCATATATATTCAATACTAAAAGTGAAATTCTATCACATAAACTTCTCTTAAACTATTTAATTTTGCCTGCCTTTAGAATTTAGGAGGGCTTTTATGGAGATCATATGAGTAAGTCAAGTCTTCAAGAAAACAAACAAAAAAAAAACCGTCCAGATAGGTTGTAATAATTCAAACCACCAACTAGTTGGATTTACTATTATCTGAGATATACTACATTTTAATCTATAAAATCCATTTTTATTGTTGAAAAAGTCTCAAAGGAGCAGCTGACCATGAATCTGAAATGACAATGATTGGGTTGTGACAGCCTATATTTCCCTCCCAAGTGCCAACCCCATGGCAGTGCCGAGGCCCTCTCCAATGGAAGTGCCCCCTATCTGTCCTGAAGATTTATACTACCACCAGAAGCACGTTTATATATATTATTTCATTGTGAGAGATAGGACAGATATTACTGTTCTCATTTTACACAAAAAAGATCTAAGGTTTAAGGTACCTTAAATGACTTTGCTCAAGGTCACACAGCTCATTAGTAGAACAGCTGGGACAAGAAGTCAGGTCTCACAAGTCCTGATACACAGTGCTACCTCAAAGTTATTAGGAGTTATTTTTGACTCATCCAAAACAACCAGAATGTAGTTAAAAGAGTTCTGTTTCTGTCCCTTCTCAATCTCAAACACATTATCTTGAAATATGTATAAATTGTGCCTTAACTGAAAAATACCACTCTTTGCTGCAGTATATCCAGTCACCTGTCTGCTAGGACAAAAAGACATTTCTTCTAAGAATGTTTGGGGGGTGGCAAGACGTATACGCGATCAAAGTGGGACTTCTGGCTGATACAGTAGGACTACAGTTCAGACAGAATATAAAGCTAGGTCTTTCCAGTAAGGTGTCTCCCACTTAATGGAGCTTTTTTTTTTTTTTTTTTTTAAAGATTTTTATTTATTTATTTGCGAGAGAGAGAATGAGAGACAGAGAGCACGAGAGGGGGGAGGGTCAGAGGGAGAAGCAGACCCCCCACTGAGCAGGGAGCCCGATGCAGGACTCGATCCCGGGACTCCAGGATCATGACCTGAGCCGAAGGCAGTCGCTCAACCGACTGAGCCACCCAGGCGCCCAATGGAGCTGTTTTTAAAATGCCTATGATCACTCCCTCTCATTAGATGGCCAATGGCACAGTGAGATTTTCTTGTGATCATAGATGTCTAGATTTTTCTCAAAGCCATATAGCTTTGGGGGGGGGAATCAAAGTTCTAACTACTGTATTTCTTTTTTTCAACTGAGTTAGAATCTGGTGCACCTCAGATATTTCTTCAAGCTCAGAAAGGGAAAACCAATACCTGGGTGTGCCAACACTATTGTTCCCCTCCCCCATCACAGAACCCATCCCATAACCTGGCCCCATCTATATTACCCATGACCTGAATAGAGGTGGCTAGTGTCATTAGGGAATACCATGGAACAGAAGCACTGTTGCTTGGCAATGATCTCCTCAGCTAGCTTCCCATAAGCTGGGATAGAAATTTCTTCCCCTTATCCAAGTTACCTCTGTGATATATACCAGCTTTAAGGATCCTCACATGAGCACTCATGATGCAAGAAGTTGGTAGGCAGCCTGAGCCATTCCTTTATTCACTAAAACTTTGCTACAAGAGCAAAATTACTAAGGAACAAGAATAATTGGATCAATTTATGAAATCTATCTGGATAATTCAGACAAGAAAAAAACTGTTACTCAAAAACAATTTTACTCATTTTATCCAAATAATTTTGGACAGCCCCTTTCCCCAAGTGATAACTCTTGGGTCAGAAAAGAATTTAAAACAAAAACAAACACCACCACATAGAACTGCTTCTTGAGCAGATGGTGTCATCTAGCCTAAACCATATATCGTATCAATGCAGAGGCAGACCTAGGAACTCTTACTATAATCCAGGTCTTCCTCCTCAGTCTCTGCCCTTTGCACTATACACAGTCACGTGCTCTTCACTGGAAGAGCATCACAGCCCACCAAACAACCCTGGGTTTGTTCAATCCAATGCGTCACACCTGGTGGCAGGTAGGTTGGGAGGTAGGCTCCAAGGGGTTTTCCCTGTGCATTTTCAGTGGCTTACGCTACAATTTATAAATCATGTGGTCTTCATTCACACATAATGGAAATAATCACCCAAAGCAGTCCTACTTCCTCAGAAACATAAATGAACTAAGGAAAATAACAGGTTTTACTGATTCCAAGACTAGTGTATAGAGCAGAAAGTGTAGGGACTCCAAGGTTATTACACAGCAGGAGGAGGTAAAACAGGCTGTGAACTATTTCGGTCTGTTTGGTCCTGTGGTAGAAATTTCAGTTCAAATAATAGCACTTTGCTAAGAAATATTGTGGTATTAAATAAACAATTGTATGAGGCCTTTTTAGAACAAGTCTATCAGTCCTGTAGATATTACTTATCCTTTTAACAGTTTAGCAAGAAAAGCTCTACCATGATTGAGGTCACTGATAGTGGAATCAGTCCTCTCGATTAGTTTGTATTAGGCAGAAAAAGCTCAGGTTTTATCATGTATCATACAGATGCATAAAACAAAATGCAATAGCATTCTCATTTTAGATAAAAGCCTCCTAAAGCCCTCTTGAACATACCATGAACAAGAATTTATATACTATAGGGGCGCCTGTGTGGCTCGGTCGTTAAGCGTCTGCCTTCGGCTCAGGTCATGATCCCAGGGTCCTGGGATTGAGCCCCGCATAGAGCCCCCCCCATCACTCAGCAGGGAGCCTGCTTCTCCCTCTCCCATCCCCCCTGCTTGTGTTCCTGCTCTCGCTATCTGTCAAATAAATAAATAAAATCTTTTTTAAAAATTAAAAAAAAATTTATATACTATATACATAAACATTTTTGGTTTTATGTATTATTTTCTACATAAATCAGTCTCGTAATGAATTTCTTAAGCCTTTGAACAGCTATGAATGTAACATATGTATCAAAGTCTAAATAAAATCAGGTAGACTAGATAAGATTGTCTATTAACTTTCAAGGAAATTGGGTATATTCATAAATGTCTGCCTGTAGTCCAGGGCTCATTAAGTAGAGACGGCTCAGAACTTTAGTACTAGTGTCCCAGCAGAACCTGAACTGAGAGCTAGTGCACTACTCTGGTTTAGGAGTGCAGAGAAATTCTACTTCCTACTTATGGAATCATACGCTCCCGCTTCTCAAACTCTCTTTCCTAACTGCTCACTGTTGACAAGACCCCAGTGGTTTCTCTTCCCTGGCTCCAAATCACCTGCCCCATAGTCCAGGATGACAGAACGGAAGCAGCCAGCCGTCAGAGCAATGCAACCATAAGCCAGATCTAGAATCACATCTTTGGCTGGTGTTGGGTGAAATTAACCCACACTCCCCTTGGCCCACCCCCTTCCTCAGCCTACCTAACCAGCTAATGAAAGCCCTGACACACCCACTCTATTGACCCTTGTCTAAACTGAAGGGCTGCTGGGCCAAACCTTTTTTTTCCCTTTGTTGAAAAATACACATAAAATTACCATTTTAACCAATTTAAAGTGTACAATTCTATGGCATTTAGTATTTCACAATTTGCCTAACCATCACCCACTATCTAGTTCCAGAGCAATATTATCACCCCCCCCCCCCCAAATCCTGTATCCATTAGCCATCACTCCCTATTCACTCCAGCCCCCGTCCCTGGCAACCACTTATTCTGCTGTCATTTGCCACAGTGATGAATAGTTTGGGCTAACATAGCTAATACTGCCAGTCACTGAGAAGGACCAATTAATTCAATGAAACAAAAGGGCTTTTTTGTTTACATAAGAATTTTAAGGATTAACATCTGGAAGTCCAATTTAACTTCAGGTCCTAACCTCCCTATAGGTTTTGTTAAACTTTAACAGATCACAGTATCTGGGTCTCTCATCATTAATTGGTGAAATAGAATATCATACCTGTTTCCCTCCACACTCCATGCAGTGCTAATCACTCCTTGACCTCATTTTTCCATTTTGCAGAATTCATAAAAGAACAGATTTAAGTTATATTACTCAAGACTAGAGATTCACTAATCAATTTTTAGTTCCTCCTTCTTAGGAAATAGTGTTTCCTATCCCAGAAGATACTTTGCCATTCTTCTGTTGGTTCCTTTATAAGCTCAAATTAACCTACTGACTGCCTGAACTTTTAATATGTGGCACATTCTGTGCACTTAATAGATGTTAAAAAAAATAAATGAGTTAAATGTTCAAGAAGCCAAATGGTTGCAAGTGACACTTCTGGAATGGTTTTTGTAGAAACTGCTATTTGTTGGCTCCAATTGTTGTCATTTTTCCTTTGAACCTCTAAGTAATAACAAAAATAATCTTATCTACTTTACATTAATGCTTTGTGACATCATAAAATCATAAACATAAACTTCAAATGAAAAGCAATGAATAATACAATTTGCTTTGACTATTAGAAACACACACATATAGTACAATTAGGTCAAAATCTGCAGACGGACCAGGATAGCAGTATGATTCTAGTTTGTACTCATGGAATCATTCCCTCCCCCAGGCTCCCAACACCACCCCGCTTCCCCACAAAATCCTCTTTTCTGTTCAGAATCACTGTCAAATATTACTGGGCAACTCAAGCATCATCTACCACGTGTTTTTCTCCTACTGTCTTAAGAAAAGTGTTATTTCAAATAAACAAAACCACATCCATAATCATATTAACAACCTAAGTTTCACAATCCTAAATTGCAATCAAATTTCAAGTCCCCAAATTATCCCACTGGTATTCAGTTGTCTAATCAGCTACACTCCAATTATAGTAATAATCACAATATTTCAGGCCATTTACTGGCTTACTTTCCAGGCTCTCAAAAATCCGTAACTACTCCCCAGAAAGGATTAATATTGCTCTTGATTTCTCTTGGTATTTCTGGGGAGAAAAAAACCAAATGATAACCAAATTATCAAATCAACTCAAAGCAAATATTTCAGGGTTGTTCAGCTGCTTTAGCCTATCTGATTACTGTATCACAAAAGGGAGCTATATATGTTTTCAAATCAGAAATTGCCACTAATTCAGTGCTTCTGCTTAATTCAATCAAGTTCTGTAAGATTATCATAAAAGGATTTCAGTTACACAATAGAATTTGTGGTTGAGTATATATTAAAGTTTTCTGCTCTTGAAAATAAGGCAGCTCATTAACAAATCTACAGAGAATAGTTTCACTGTAGAAGAGTCCAGAAATATTTTACTTATGTTTAAACTTTAAGATAGTACTTATGACGAAAAACTCAAAGTGAGAAAATACAATGGGTCATAGGCCCAGACTGGCAAAAAGATAAAAATATCTCAGGTTTAAAAATAGGGCTACCCTGGGTGGTTCAGATGGTTAAGCATCTGCCTTCAGCTCAGGTCATGATCCCAGGGTCCTGGGATCGAGCCCCACATCGGGCTCCTGGCTCAGCTAGGAGCCTGCTTCTCCCTCTCCCTCTGCCTCTCTCCCTGCTCATGCTTTCTCTCTCTCTATCTCTGTGTCTCAAATGAATAAATAAAATCTTAAAAAAAAATAAATAAAAAAATAAGAATAGGGCTACCCGTCAAACAATTGTGTTCTTTCATGTGATTGTGCTGTTTTACATTACAACAGCTAAAGGTGAAATTTAGGCGCTTAGACATTACTTCAAACTGAAAAGGGAACACTGAAGACAGCAGTCTACTGAGCATGATCAAACTAGCCTATGCTCACAATGGTTTCCACAAGTTGTCTAAATTTAGGGTGTCTTTCTCTTCTGTGTATTTTTTCTCCACCTGCCGGTTTCTCTCAAGATAGCAAAGCGGCAACAGCAGTCCCAGGCCTACCTCACAGATGCAGGCCACGCCCCTTTGGGAGAGCATCCCCTCACCCGCTCATCAACAAATCCTAGGCTTCACTATCTTTGGATCAACCTAGATTCACCTGTTCAACCCAGAACCAGATTAGTTTAAAGCAATGCCTCCCAACCCAGACAATCCGACACCCTTGCATCAGGCTGAAATGAAACTCCTTGACAAGACCTACCTACTACACACACAGTATTTGAAGAAAAACAACATAAAAACTTATATTATCAGGGAGAAATAAAACTTATAATCAGTGCATATTGTGATACATAACTGTTCAGGAATGACTACAATAGAAGACAGAGGAGCAGGACTGCTGCAAATGAAAACTGACCCTGATGTGCTGTAATGTCAACTCAAATACTGTAATGATATAATTTTCCAAAACAGCAAACAACTCTTAGAAATATTCCAAACAAAACAATCATCTTTCCTTGCTTTACAAGGCAGTTGCATTCCTAGGAAATTCATTGTACTGTATACAAAAACACTGAGTTTATATCTACAAAATAGAGTTAATTCTAAGATCAGATAATATCTGATGGGATACTGGCAATTCATATAGGACAAGGGACAATTCTTCCTAGTCCCTGCCCATCAAATATTTGTAGTATTAGCCCCCTAAACTGTGAAAAAGCACTCCTACAAACTGTTGAAATGTTCTCCAAGGGAGCATTAAGAGCCACTGGGGTGCAGGAATCAGATTAAGTCAGTAAGGCTCACTCAAACCTCAATTACTCTACAAAATGAAGAAAGGCGAGAGGCAGCAATTAAATTCATAAATTCATAATTCATAAATTAAAACTAAGAGAATTTCACCCAAAAACCAAATAATATGATTTAAAAATGGGCATAAGACATGAACAGACATTTCTCCAAAGAAGACATACAGATGGCCAACAGACACATTATCACTTAACATCAGGAAAATGCAAATTCAAACTACCTCACACTTGTCAGAATGGCTAAAATAAAAAACAAGAAACAACAGGTGTTGGCGAGGATGTGGAGAAAAACAAACCCTCTTGCACTGTTGGTGGGAATGCAAACTGGTGCAGCCACTCTGGACAACAGCACAGAGATTCCTCAAAAAGTTAAAAATAGAACTACCCTACAACCCAGCAATCCCACTACCAGGTATTTACCTAAAGAATACAAAAACACTAATTCAAGGGGATACATGAAACCTAATGTTTACAGCAGTGTTATTTACAATAGCCAAATTATGGAAACAGCCCAAGTGTCCATCAACTGATGGATAAAGATATGAGATATAGATATATAATGGAGTATTATTCAGCCATATAAAATAATGAAACCTTGCCATTTGCAATGACATGGATGGAGCTAGAGTATAATCCTCAGTGAAATAAGTCAGTCAGAGAAAGACAAATAACAAATACCACATGATTTCACTCATATGTGGAACTTAAGAAACAAATGAGCAAAGGGGGAAAAAAAAAGCAAGAGAACAAACTGATGGTTTTCCAGAGGGGAAGTGGGTGGGGGATGGGGTTAAATAGGTGATGGGGATTAAGGAGTGCACTTGTCATGAAGAGCACCAGGTGATTAAAATAAAAACTTAAAAACAAACAAAACACGAAGAGATTTTCAAGTGCTTCCTCAGATAAAGGGCTTTATATTCAAGAAATTTCTAGTAGTAAAGCAAAGTCTTCTGTATTTGTTCAAGTTCAAAGCATGTTAAAATTAAAATTGAGATGGCTAGAAAGGTGATTAGCTGAATGAACTAAATAAAATGTATCAGTTTTGAATTAGCACTTGAATCTGTTTGGTAAAAATGCTAGGCTTTGTTTCGTTTTGTTTTTTTTTTTTGGTTTTAGGAAAAAAGCAATGACATTACAGATTAAATATCCACTAGATTTCAAATTCCCAATGGTTTTCTTGGCTTTAAACAGGAATCACGTTTGCACCACTTATTTTTTAGTTGACATTGGAAATCATCATAGTAGAAATAACTTAGAAGGAATAAAACATGCTGAGGGACAGAACCTATGAACCTTAATTTTTTGTTTCCTCTAAATCGTTTTTTGTGATTAACTCTATGAGCAAACAAGTGGTAAGGTACTATGATAAAAAAAAAGGCTTGCTACTTTTTTAAAAAAAGATTTTATTTATTTGAGAGAAAGTGAGCGAGCATGAGTGGGGGAGGGAGGCAGAGGGAGAAGCAGACTCCCCACTGAGACGGAGCTGGACTCCGGGCTCGATCCCAGAACCCTGGGATCATGACCTAAGCTGAAAGCAGACGCTTAAAGTAGTGAGCCACCCTGGGGCCCCAAAAAGGCTTGCTACTTTACATGGCCCTTTAATGGACTAAATTTTCTTAAGCCAAATGGCCATATGGAGGCAGGAAGGTTTATTGCAGTTATCTTTCTTACAAGGACCTTTGTGACCTGAAGAACTTTTTAAGTGAAGCAAAGCTCCTTGTGCTTTTGATTCTTAATTATGGAAGAATGCTCTACAGTCAAAACTGCTTTGCTCTGGAGAGGAATACAGTATCACTGATAACTACTAAAAAGCAGTTCCCTAGCAACCTATCCCTACTAATAGTGATTTTTAAAAAAATGAAACATAATTGACCCTATTTGGTCATTTTTATTCTCTTCTCTCAGTTCAGTCCTAGAAAATATAGTCTGGATAACCAAATCACTAGGATGCTGGTAAGTCTTCTGTCAGCTACAATGGCAGTTTTGTTTATTTGGGGTAATACCCTCAGCAGGAAAGTGGGACTTTAATAGGCAGCTTATATTCCTTAACTCAGTTATACAGAGGTATCATCAAATATTTACTGGAATTTAGATATGGAATAGGATTCCAATATTTAAAAAATAAAAGCTAGTATTATTTCTTTATAGCTATAGAATCTGTTCTTTCATGTTCTCCTAAAAGCAGAAAGATAGCACAAGAAATGTTGTTAAGGCTAAGGAAAGAGAGAACGTTGCCAAAGCCAATTCCATTCTAGGATCGGATAATGTCAGATATTAACAGCAGGGATGCCCAAGTAAACTGTCGAAGACATTACTGATAGCAAAGTATAGGGCTGACACACCAGTGCACAGATCAGTAAGGTACAACTTACACACACTTTAGGGGCACCTGGGTGGCTCAGTTGGTCAAGCATCTGCCTTCAGCTCAGGTCATGATCCCAGGGTCCCAGGATCAAGCCCCACATCAGGCTCCCTGCTCAGCAGGGAGTCAGCTTCTCCCTCTGCCTGCCGCTCCCCCTGCTTGTGCTAATTTTTTTTTTTAAAAACATACTTTACACCTGAAGAATTTACTCATCATTTTGTTGGGGAAAGAGAATTAAGACAGAGTTCATATCTAAAAGTCAATACCACTTAGGGGCGCCTGGGTGGCACAGTCGGTTGAGCTACCAGTTCTTGGTTTCGGCTCAGGTCATGATCTCAGGGTCCTGAGATCTAGTCCCCCGTCAGCTCCATGCTCAGTGCGGAGTCTGCTTATGACTCTCTTTCCCTCTCCCTCTGCCCCTCCCCGTGCTTTCTCTCTAAAACACATAAATCTTTTTAAAAAATAAATAAAAAATAGTCAATACCACTTAAACCAAACCTAAAGGGGCACCTGGGTGGCTCAGTTGGTTAGGCGTCTGCCTTCGGCTCAGGTCATGATCCCAGAGTCCTGGGATCGAGCCCCGCTTCGGGCTCCCTGCTCAGAGGGGAGTCTGCTTCTCCCTCTCCCTCTGCCTGCCGTTCTGCCTACTTGTGCTATCTCTCTGTCAAATAAATAAATCTTTAAAAAATAAAAATAAATAAAAAATAAACCAAATCTAAATTAAATAAGCCCTGTCATCATCAAGTTTTTGTTTCCTAAAATACAAAATAATCTATAACCATCACCATTACTTTTCAGAAGAGGGGAAGAGAAGGAGACAATTATTACATAAACTCAGAAGTTATCTTTTAAAATTAAGACATCTTAATTTTGCAACAAATGTAGAAAAGTATTTATAAGGGAAGGGGAAAAAAAGCTTTGTTTATTGTAGAGTTAGGTAAACTTAGGTTTTAAATTGGCAATGAATGAATGAGGAATGTACATACACAACACAGTACCATACACTTAGAGTTCGTACACAAAGTTACCCTCGGCAAAACATACTGTATTCCATCGTAAGAGTCTAAAACGCCTCTAGACTGAATTTAAATTTTTCTAGGTCTTCAGAGGGCTAAAGGGACATTGTCCGCAGCTATTAAAATTCAAGGGGAAATAAATGTTAATGTGTGTTTAGTTTCCATCTTAACTTTCTATTCAATAGCTCTAAACTTTTTAAACCCCTGTCTCATTTCTAAAAGGATTAAGGCAAACTGTTTTAGGTTAAAATTCAAAATAAAACTTTTACAAAAGATCTAAATGGAACTTCTGCTTGCAAATTTATTTAAAAGTCTCAAGATCACAAAACTGCTATTGCCAACTATTCAGTTAATCTGGGTAGATGAAACATTTTCCCTCTTTTAAAGATAAATATAAAATGGCTATATCACATTTTTATTATAAAAAAGCTATGCATTTGGGGCACCTGGGTGGCTCAGCTGGTTAAGTTTTGTCTGCTTTAACTCAGGTCATGATCCCAGGGTCCTGGGACTGAGCCCCGCATCAGGCTTCCTGCTCAGTGGGGAGCCTGCTTCTCCCCCTGCTTATGCGCTACGTCAAATTAATTAATTAATCTTAAAAAATGAATTTGATAACAAGTGTACTATAGTCTCTCTTTTTTTTTAAGATTTTATTTTTTACAAGAGTGAGAGAAAGAGAGCAAGCACAGCAAGGGGAGTGGCAGGCAGAGGGAGAGAGAGAGGCAGACTCCCCACTGAGCAGGGAGCCCAATGCAGGGCTCGATCCCAGGACCCTGGGATCATGACCTGAGCTGAAGGTAGACGCTTAACCAACTGAGCCACCAAGGCACTCAAGTGTGCTACATATAGTCTTTTTTTTTTTAATTTTTTTTTTTAAGATTTTATTTATTCATTTGACAGAGAGAGACACAGTGAGAGAGGGAACACAAGCAGGGTGAGTGGGAGAGGGAGAAGCAGGCTTCCCACTGAGCAGGGAGCCTGATGCAGGGCTCGATCCCAGGACCCTGGGATCACGACCTGAGCCAAAGTCAGACACTTAACAACTGAGCCACCCAGGCGCCCCTATATATAGTCTCTTAATACCATGTTTTACACCCTACTTACACCTTCCTTACGATATATTCTTTCCAAAAAAAGGAAAAAAAACAGATCCAGTGGGAGAAAGAATGTTTAATAAATGGTGTTGAAACAAATAGCTATCTGTTTGGAATAAAAATAAAATTAGATCCTTACACCTTGCACCATATAGAAAAATACATATATTACTGATGAATTCAAGAGTAAAAAATAAAAATGCAAGTACCCAAAATTCTACATACAATTTTAAGGGGTTCTGGGACTCCCTAAAGCCCATTCATGGATCTCAGGTTAGGAATTATTAATCATAACTTCTATTAAAATCTTAATGCCAAATACCAGATGTGTTTTCAAGATCAAGTCACATGCAACAAATGAAGATGAACACATTAACTCATTGTTGTAACTTTATAAAATCTCCAAACTAGAACTAGAAACAGAGGCATGGCAATACAAATGGACAATGACTTAAAAAAAAAAAAAATTACACCAATTTAAATAAGTTTGAGTGCATACTGTACAAGTGTATCCATGTCTGTTAGCCTTTCAGAAATATAAAATCAGCTAAATCTTTAGTACTTAAAATTCATTGTGTGCAATGTTATTCTCAAACTTGATTAAAATACTTAATAAATACAAGTTATGTTTAATATGAATAACTGCAACATACTTAAACATCTAAACATATAATAGGAATTCTATAATATTAAAATGCAATACTTTCACCTGCATTAATCTCATACACAATGGAAAAATACTTGCAGATAATTAGCATTAAGAATGCAAATATATTTTCACTGTGGAAGAAAAATAATAAGATTAGAAATCATATATTTGTGTAATCTACAAGGAAGCTGTAGATAGTCTACATTATGACATTCTATTTTAAAATGACAACAATTCAATATTTAACTTTACAACAAGTTTACTCAAGGCAAAATATTTGTTTATTACAGAACAGGATCTTAAATCAAAGTAAGCAAGGCAACATTAGATCAACCATCTTAGTTTTTTTTTAATGAAGTATAGCTTTAAAATTGTAATAAAGGTGAACATAAATTCTAACATGCTCTTCTCTTCTTATAAATGGGATGATGTAGAAAAGCAAAGCTTCAATGTGTAGGGATTGGAACCATCTGCAAAAATTAAAAAACAAAGTTAACAGGTCACTTCATCAAAGTTTCAAGATTACCTTGAATTAGCAGAGTAAATTATTTCACATTTTTATAAAATCAGAAGCGGAAACATAAAGAAGGAAAATTTCTATGTAAGGTAAGGGGAAGATTACTTTTGTACATCTCTACCAGCAGGTAAGCTACATGAAGGTAGGAACTTTGTCCACTGCTACATTCCTACTGCTCTAAACCTTATCTGACACATAGAGACACTCAATATTTCTTAGTGAATTAATTAATCATTACAGATAAACAGTATGGGATTAGGCTTATGTCCATCAGCAAAGTTCACTTTGCAGAATATATTAGAATGGCAATTCCTCTATAAAAGCCAGTTCAAACTGAATGGGAAGTAATCAGAGAGGGAGACAAACCCTGAGAGACTCTTAACTCTAAGAAACAAACTGAGGGTTGCTGGAGGGGAGGTGGGTAGAAGGGATGGGGTAATAGGGTGATGTGATGAGCACTGGGTATTATACGCAACTGATGAATTATTGAACCCTACATCTGAAACTAATGATGTTCTATATGTTGGCTAATTGAATTTAAATTAAAAAAAAAAAAAACAATTCAAATACAGGCTGGGAAATGGGTAAGAATGGAATGTACAGGAAGATATTAATAAGCTGAAAAAGTTCCAGAAGAGCTAGTATTAAATTCTAAAATTACTCAAAAAAAAAAAGAAAAAAAAAACAAAAAACGAGAATAAGCCACAAAAATTTTTCCATTTTATACATTTTTCTTTAACTTCTCAGACCAGGCAGAGATAATTCCTCCTCAATTAATTATACAAAGAAACAATTCTGGTATCTTACCGTATTAAAAAAAATTTTAATTCCTATAAAGGAAAAAGCATATAAATTAACAAGTATTTGCATGCACTGGAGAGGATGAAAAGATAAATAACTGTTCCTGCCTCCAAGGAGTTTAAAATACATCTTGGGTATGTCTCAAATATGCATATAATTTTAAAGTCTTTAAAAACCTTCTAACAAATATTAGGCTTGATTTACTACTTAAAATTTCCTTGTGTGACTAAAAGTTAAATGAAAGGAAGTATTCCTATTTATTTATCTTTTAATTAAAATTTTTAAACATAAAAAAATATATAGGTTGATATGATAAACCACCTAGCTTCAATAATTGTCAGCATTTGGCAGTCTTATTTCATCTACCTACCCGACACACATTTTGGGAGCTGGAATATTTTAAACTAAATCCTAGATACGTTTATTCTACCCATAAATCTGTCAGTGTGTATTTTTCTTTTTCCACATCACACCTAATAAAATTAATATTTTTTTCTCCCACTATTTAGAAAAATAAGGGTTTAACACCCTTTAGATCCAGGATCAAAATAAAGTACACAGCACAAAGCTTCAAAAGTTAAATACTTGAGCATACTTTGTGTGGTAGAAAAAGAGGTCGTTTACCATTCTGGAGAGAATAAACAGTGACAATTTCATTTAATACAAATTAAAACAATGGAATACCATTTTTCATCTATCATACTGGTTAAAGATTCAACATCTGACAAGACTCAGTGTTGGTAAAGAGTGTTGGGTAACAGGCATTCTCACATACCACAGGTAGAAATGTAAACTGGTGCAACCTTTTTAAAGGGCAATCTAGCAACATTTATCAGAATATAAACCTTTACGTTCTCCACTACTAGGAAATTGCCCTACAAATACAAAAAGTGCAATGATAAGGATGTTGTATTACAGTAATAGAAAAAACAAATTGGACAAAAACTGTATTCATCAGTGGGGAAATGGGTAAATCAAACCGTGGTATATCTCTACTATGAATAGCTACTCTGCGTATGCTTTAAAAAAAAAAAAAAAGTAGTAGCTTTGCAAGTGCTGATATATAATTCCAAGGCATATTAAGTGAAAACAGCAAGGCACTGAAGAGTTGTATAGAAGAACCACTTTGTATAACTTTTAAAAATGTAGATATACATACACTGAGGAGGAGGAATAAAAGGAGACAAATAGGTTAGAAGTTGTAGAAAGCTTTAACTTTCATTTTGTACTTCATGTGCTGTTCTAAGTTTTTTAACCACATAAATGTACGTATTGCTTTCTTCTAAAAAGATCAACAGAGACTGTGGAAGCCAGCATCCAAGATGGCCCCAACGATCCCTACCCTCCTGGTATTCACAGCTCTGTACAGTCCCCTCCCACACTGTACCACGGGTGGTCTGTGTGACCACAAGAATACAGCATAAGTGATAGTATGTCACTTCCAATGTTAGGTTATAAGAGACACTGTGGCTTCTGTTTTAGTCTTTTGCTCTCATCCCTCTTGGATCACTCACTCTGAAGGAAGCCAGCCACCATGATGAAATGGCCAATGTAGCTTCACTGGACTTGCAAACCACCACATAAATGAGCTTGGAAATGGATTTCCCAATCTCCAATCATGACTTGAAATGACTGTAGACCCAGACAACAGCTTGACTGCAACCTCAAGAGACCCTAAGCTAGAAACACCCAGCTAAACTGTACATAGAATACTGACCCTCAGTTTGCTGTTTTAAGATGCTAAATGTGGTAATCTGTTACACAGCAATAGGTAACTAATATAAGGATTGTGTGGGTTGTGGGATTTGTAGGACTTTTTTCTTCATACTTCTCTATTAAAAAAAAACGAACAAAAGCAGTAAGTGTTATTTTAAAATTATTGTCGATGTTTCTAAAGTAACTCCTACTGAATAATTAGGACACAGTTTTACTTACTTGGAACTCTTATCTGGTAGTGATTAAGTGCTGTGAGGGCTTCTACTGCATCAGTTTTGCACTCCCATTCTAATAGCCCGGAAAGTGTTTTGGCAGAAGCTAAAACAAAACAAAGAAACACAAATCCAGTTGTTATGTGCTTGTCATCAGTTTAACCATAAAACTTAAAAAGAGGGCATGTGCACTTACGTTTTGCATCAAACACTTTGTATTTGATGAATGTAAGAACTTCGTGGTCATTACATAACTGTCAAAGAAATGTGAAACTCCATTAAAAATATGGCCAAAATAATATTCCTGCCTTTTACTTTTTTAGAAAGTAAACTTTATGGGGGCACCTGTGTGGCTCAGTCGGTTAAGTGTCCGACTCTTGATTTCAGCTCAGGTCATGATCTCAGGGTCGTGAGCACTGGGCCCCAGCGTGAAGCCTGCTTAAGATTCTCTCTGTGCCTCTCCCTCTGCCCCTCCCCGCCCCACTGCGTGCACTCATGTGCTCATCATGCTCTCACTCTCTCTCTCTGGAAGAAAGGAAAATAAACTTTATGTCAGCATTTAAGTCTGGCATGAATGAATTAAATCAAACATGTTTTTATTTATTATTATTACTTTTTTTGATAGAGAGAGAGACAGGGAGAGAGGGAACACAAGCAGGGGGAGTGGGATAGGGAGAAGCAGGCTTCCTGCTGAGCAGGGAGCCCAATGCAGGACCTGATCCCAGGACTCTGGGACCATGACCTGAGCCGAAGGCAGACGCTTAATGACTGAGCCACCCAGGCACCCCCAAACATATTTTTAGATTGGTAAGTTCTATGAGAAAATAAACCTTAAAAACTGATATTCTATAAACTATGTAAATAATTTAGTGCTGTACAATAAAACCACAGATTTATAACTGAAATATGTATTCTCAGAGTTGTTAGGATTTATCTAGTACCTAAGGGACAGAGTGGAGTTCCCAGAAATTTTCCCAGAAAATCAATTCTTTTCTGAAGCATTTCCTACAGTTTGGCAAAAAGGCAGGGATATATAAAATTTTGTTATGGGCAAGATTTTTTTTTTTTTAAAGATTTTATTTATTTTTACGAGAGAGAGAGCGCGCACATGAGCACGAGTGGGAGGGAGGGGCAAAGGGAGAGGGAGAAGCAGGCTCTCTGCTGAGCAGGGAGCCCAATGCGGGACTCGATCCCAGGACCCTGGGATCATGACCTGAGCCGATGGTAGATGCTTAACCGACTGAGCCACCCAGGTGCCCCCTGTTATGGGCAAGATTTAAGGGCATAATAAAAGAACTCTCTGAATGCAGAAGTCAGGTATCTCATTCTAATTCCAACTCTCAAAAAGACTGAGCCACAAACCAACAAAAGACTAAAAAGGCTAATGCAGAATGGAGGCCAGAAAAGTACAATGGTCAAAGAGTGAACTAAATAACAAAATACTAATAATATCAAAAGCAGATGATGAGCAGAGCAAGACTTTAAAATGAGGCTAAAATATTATAAATTTTAAAATAAGAAACAGAAACATTCTACACAGCTGTGTTTCAGCACCTACCTTCGTGAAGGTCTCCTCTGTGACACACAATGGGACGTTGTAATAATGCAGCACACACGAGGGTGGCTGGATTATATTCTTAGACGCCTGACCAGCACTTGTAAAGCGATTATTTTTGCTCATTGCAAAATCTTTGTAGCTACTTGTACCATCCTCCAGCTCAAATATTTGACTTGGAACAACTGAATGTTGCTTAGACACACTAAAGATGGGGAGGGAAAAAGGCACAGAGGACACCCTGTTAGGTAGAAAGCAACAAGCACGCGGTGTCAAAGGTTAATAGCTATGCCTGCATCGGTTTTAACAATAAGACAAATGTAGCTACTTAAATGTGATTTAGTTATTTAATATTTTAAACATTTATTTGAATACTTAAATTTAGTTTAAGTTATAATCTATCACTCTTATAGTTTAGGAAACTTTATATAAAACTTGCCCATTTTTAACATGCTGTTTTATAATCATAACACTAAAAACCAGGTATAGGTGAGCAAAACCTGAATTATATGAACCTAACAGACTTTGTCTAAAATGATAACATTATAGGTGCTAGTTTCAAATGTGCTCTCAATTACATTAAAATATTCTGAAATTGAAATTAGTATCTCTAATAAAAATGAAGATTTTTTTAATACTTTTAAAATTTACCACTTTTAAGATAATTACCAAACATTAAGTCTTTTCCCAAATAATTTGACATTGTTAAGGTGTGTGACAGCTCTTTCTACAGCGTACTCATCACCCATTTCTACCAGTGCTGTACCAGGAATGGTCTTCATAAATTTTACCTGTAAATACAAAATCCCAAAAAGGTGACTATTTATTTCCCTTCTATAATAACGGAATTTCTGAAAGAGAGTATGATTTAAGTGGTTGAGGTCAAATACAGAAGATCACCTGGAATCTTGACTTTACTCTGCTGTGCTGTTAGACACTCATAACTCTTACCAAAATTCAACAAAGTTAAAAAGGAAGACTATAATTCTATTGTGTGGCACAATGAAGAAGAGCACAGGCTTACCCTGGCTCTGCTACTTATTGTGTGATTTGGGGTGATTTTCTTCTCTGAGCCACAGATCTCCCTATAAAACAGAGACAATGATAATACCTGGTATGGTTCATCAATATTTATTCATTCAACAAATATTTATTAGGTGCCTAAATGTTTTGATAAACACTGTGCTGGATACTGGGTATTAATGGTAAACATAATGGACACAGTCTTCTTGAAACTTGTATTCTGGTAGGTAGGTCAAAAATTTAAAAGTAAAAAATAATTCCCAACTATTCAGAATGCTGTGAAAGCAATGAACAAGATGCTGTAAGAAATGATGCATGACGGCCTTGAGACAGCACTGCCAGTAGGAAGGCTTGTACAAGGTAGGGGCAGTTTTAAAAACAGGCATACTTCACAATTTTTCATGGCATCTTGGGCAGAGGCCATACTTAGCCTCTTATATTATTCTAATTTTAGTAGATAACACCATAGTAATAAGGGTTAAATGGGTTAATGTATGATAATCATTCAGCATAGTACCTACCCCCCTACCCCTTAGAAAGTCCTTCAATAGCTATTCTGTACCACTAACATTCATGACACCTTGAAATATTTATTTGTTAGCCTTAAAATACTACAAATGTATTTACATAACAAATGCAGCATAGCATTTATATCCACCCTTGCAACTACCAATTTTAATGGGCTATTCCAGCATTTTTATACTATACCTGTACTTGAACAAAACTCAGTTGTAGCAGGACTTTTCAGCTTTACTTGAAATCAATTATCTTCTTGTGGGCAAAATTTCTATACCTTGATTTAATCCAATAACATCCCACAAATCTAACAATGACTAAATAAATATCTTATGTTAAATATGTAGCTCTTGTACTTGTAAATCTAAAAAAAAGGTGAGGCATAATTACCTACATATAGGTCTTTTAAAGAACTAGCGTAGCCTAAGTTTCATGTATCATAATAGATCATTTAAAATATTTTTTTTGACATGTGAAACTGGAATTGTTCAAATAGCACACAGAAAACTTTTAAGTTTATTAGACAAAATGACTTAGGTTTCTAAATCATGAGACAATTAGTTCATAACAGAAAAGACAAAGATATACTAAAGATGTTGATTTAACTGACTGATCTGATTGTCTACAAATGTGAAAAGCACTAAGAGAAAAGTAACATTATGTGATAAGGTTAAAATACACATTAAAGCCCATTTAGTTATCAAACATGCAGTTCCTAAACCTTAACTAACACCTAGGTGTCTAAGATAAATGTCTGTGTGAAAAAATCTGAACTACTTCTCCCAGTGTTGCTAAATCTGTCCATGTATTCCTGGCAAGTTATATAAGCAGAAACACCCCATATGTTATCCCTAGACCAATGTGGCATTTTCTTTCTTTTCTTTTCTAAATGCGGTCAAATGGTTATGCTGAGAAAATTCTTGTTCCAGAGATTTTCTGAGTTGCTTTCTCAGTTCAAGGAGCCTTTACTTTAGAATTAATGAACTAAGAACTAAGAGTACCAACTTTTGAAGCCATGCTCCCGCTCCCACACATTTATGACTCACATGCTTGTACCTTTTTATTGTTGTGAAAAGAACACTAAAATCACTTAAAACAACAGAGAAAAATAACATTATCTCAGCACTGAAACTCAAGTTGGCAAGTGTATCAAACAACTGGTAACTTAAGATGACCAATCATTTCCCCAGTTAAATTTCCATGATTCTTTAGAAAATAGTTTAAGTATCTACTTTACGATACTATCTTAAATATTTATGAGATATCAATGAACAAAACAGCACAGATCTGGGGAAATG
Organism: Halichoerus grypus; assembly: GCF_964656455.1. Taxonomy (NCBI): domain Eukaryota; kingdom Metazoa; phylum Chordata; class Mammalia; order Carnivora; family Phocidae; genus Halichoerus; species Halichoerus grypus. The sequence continues at coordinate 30,578,321 of NC_135721.1, forward strand.
GTTGTCTAATGAAAATAAGGTTATAGCTTTAAAGATCTTTAAAATATGTAATATTTAAATATTTTGCTACTTTTTGAGTGTAAGCCTCCAGATAAAGTTTTGAACACATTTTGTCAGTTCCAAATACTGATAAGAGCTAAAAGCACATTGTTCCTCAGAAGATACTGGAAATCTAGCATTTGGGAGGCAAGTAATTAAATCTAGAACTCTCCTAAAATTCATGACTTGTGGCCAAGCACCATGAAAGTACTGCTCTTTCGAATTCTATAGTTCGACATGTTAAGTGCTAGAAACACTTTGCAATGATAAAAAAAATACAGGCTAGTAATTAATTAAACTACTGTTTTGGACTTCTATTTATATTAGCTATTTTTAAAGTATTTTTAGTACCAACAACCTATACTGATCACTTACCAACAAAAAACAATTTCTAAAGCTCCTACCTAATGAATTTTTAGCTTATGTGGTTTACTACTAAAAGAACTTGTACGTTCCTAATACAAAGGGAAGACACATGTATTTGTTGCCTTTTCAAACTTTCCTACTAGATATCCTAGCAAAAGAAATTAATATAAAACGAAACTTACCTTTTCAATATTTCCATATAAGCAGAATAGGTTGAACACTCTTGAACAATTCATTTTTAGCTGATGTAATCCACTAACCATTACAACTGAACCAGAGGGATTTCCTCCATGCATGTAAGAGGAAGAAGCCTGTGGTAACGGATATGCAACAAGCTCAGGTGTATCTCGAGAGCCCATTCTGTAACGACTCGGTAAAGGCAATAATGGACCATGGGATCCTATAAAAATGATAAACAAAACAAAACACAACTTTAGCAGATATTCTTCACCACATTAAAAGTAAACTATTAATATTAGCTAGTTTGATGTATGTCCAAGGAAAACTCAAATAAATGTGCTAATATTCAAATATAACCTGTGGGGATTAATAAAATCTGTATTTCTGTGTACCAGATCTAAGATACATTGACCTGCACATCCCTGCATATACATCAGGCTTTAAGTCTGTATTTTTAAAAATACTGTTTAACAAAAAAGTATATAAGATCAGGCCACAGATAGCAGGGATGGGGAGAATCAGTGTAAAACTTTGGGTCGCTGTGTATAAATTATATCTTTTTTTAAAAAACCTTCTGCCAACACCTTTTGGAGGATAATACAATAAAATATACAGTGAAATCTTGGAAACTATCTCTATACAGACATAACAAAAAGAACATCTCTAGTTCCACTGAAAAGCTATCTCCTTGAATATATTTTACCGTAACGTGCTTTCTGGTATTTTATTCCCCTAATTCTAATTTAGGAAACAAAACTCCTAATTTCATTAATATCTCACCTACTCAAAGGTGTCATTTATTCAGCATCCTGCATTATCTGAAACAACATCAAGAACCCAGAATAATGCCTGAATATCTGAAACCGTTGTCACAAAACACACACAAATCTATGTCTCATACTGAGAATCCTTATTAAGAATCAACTTTCTAATTTTAGAGTAGTTCTAAACAACTTTGATTTATCCAGTTTTCCCATCCGTAACAGATTGGAAGTAACAAGAAAAATAAAGCTAAAGTGAATGGAACAGACAGGAACGGGGGAGTCTGGAGAAACTGATACTAAAAGCAGGCATAGGGCACATTCACAAGAGCAAGAAGAGAGAGTCGTAAGAACTGAGAAGCAACTAAGAAACTGACTCATAAACTGGTGGTTGCCAGAGGGGAGACGAGAGACGGTGAAATAGGTGAAGGGGATCAAGTACCAACTCCCAGTTACTAAAAAATAAGTCTCTGGGATGAAAAGTACTGTGGAGGGAATATGGTCAATAATATTATAATAACGTTGTATGGTACTACACTTATCATGGTGAGCACTGCACAATGTATAGAATCATCCAATCGCTATGCTGTATACCTGAAACTAATATAACATTGTATGTCAGCTATACTTCAATTTAAAAAAAAGCAGCAGCAACTAAAATGGAGGCATATCTCAGAAATATAAACCCATACATGTTAGGTGCTCCTGAGTTAGTGATTACAGAAGTATACTCTTGTAACATGCAAAGGTCCTCCTGATGCACAAGAAACCAATCCAAAAACCCAAGTCTTTTCCTCATTCCTCTGTTAGGTGCTCCTGAGTTAGTGATTACAGAAGTATACCCTTGTAACATGCAAAGGTCCTCCTGATGTGCAAGAAACCAATCCAAAAACCCAAGTCTTTTCCTCATTTCTCAAGAAGTAAAGAATATGTAATGCTACTGACTCTCATTTTTATTTAAGGGATACTTGTCATCTACTAAGTAAGGTACTAAGAACTACATTTTGGTATTCATACCATGCTATCAGAGCTCATGCGGACTCCAATTCAGTATTTAGTATTCTAAATATAGCTGCCATTCATAACAACACAGCAATACTACCACTGAGCACACACACAGTGTGAATTCCTACAATTTCATGGAGGAAGAAACACTTCATCAATGCATCATCATCAGTGTTGCCTTAAATTGGAATGGTTTTCAACTGCCCTTCTTGCTGATAATTAGTTTATCAAAACAAACAATATAGCTCATGGTGAGTTACTTGTTAGTAACAACACATGTTTTGGCCTCCAATTTAAACTTTATATATACGCTGGGGTCAAATATCAATCATTCTTATCCCTATTGCAAAAGTACATATCCATACTATACTGTCCCTCCACTACCACCATTTGCTTGTACAGTAATGACACTTCACTATTACCACTAAATTTTCTTTTTCATAGAAAGTAGAAAGATGTGTGGTGCGTGGGCAGTGAAAACTTCCACTCTACTTAAGTTGGCCAAAAATGTTGAGATCCACGGCCATAGGTAACAACTGAATTCAGTGCAAGAGAATATAACTGATCAGGATTAAATTACGTTATCTACACTATTTAAATTGTTGCCTATATTGTTTAAGAAAATAGAAAATCTTTTTAAAGGTTTCTATACATAAAAAAGTTCATACAAAATGTTTTGATGCATAAAAAGCTAGTACTTCAGGTATTAAAAAAATTCACTTATGTGGGAAAATGCTACATAAATGGCATTATTATCATTTGGAAGGCATTTCTCATCCTTGTACTTTAAAATCTTTGGTCCAGGAGCCATATCCAAAGATGCTTGCAATTAATATACAAACTTTTCTTAGACCCACAGAAAATAAATCTGTATAAAAGTGGTAAAAATAATATTTTTCAAGTATAAGGACGTCTACCACTTCCCCTCATGGGACAGGGTTTCCCAAAGTAAAAGATTTAAAGAATTCTGAAAGCACAGATTTATACTGCTGTAATAAACCAATGAATAAATTTAATTAAATAATTAAGCCTTTTCTATTCCCTCATTCTCATATACCATCATAAAGGAAAAGCCACCCATGATATGACACCAAAATGCAAAAACACCTGTTTTGCTGAATTGCTGATCTGAAGGGATACAGCTACGCTTTGCAGTTTTTAAAAAGGCTCAATATATCACTAGCACCTACTCCCCATCTTCTTCGCTTTCCCCCCAATTTCCTCACCTTACTTCTCTTCTCCACCTCTTTTTATTTATCTCTCTCTCCTCCTATACTCCCCTAGGTAAGCAGAACAAGTTATCCTCAGAGAGTTAACTGTTTCAGTAGACATAGCTCAGAATGGATGCCCCTACACAACCCCACCACAACTATTCCTCCTCAGCAGGACCCTATTTAACTGCCAATGCAAAGAATTTTGCACCTCTCTTTAAGTAAGCTTACATTAAAATTTACACACACACAAACATGCAAAATCAATTAGGGTATGAAACGGACAAAGAATTTCACAATAGGCTTTTTAAAAATACAAAGTTCTTCTCGGCATGCATATATTTTTATTTATACAGTTTTTCAGTAAGATATATTTTATAAAGAAAGGCAAACCTGAAAACCCATACTGAGAAAATATTCTGTGTCAACACTACCACAGTAAGGTTCTTTGTCCTTCATTTATTCTTTCACAGATTTTTCTAGACCCCTTTGGCAAAATATTTAAACAGTTTTTAGCCTTCCGCTGACTGCCATGACACATATACTCCACAACTACACTACAAACTTGTGGTTAGCAACTCTTTGTAACCTTCCATTATGGAAAGCACAGGAGGCTCCTAATAAGTGTTTCTTTACTGCAGGAGCAGAACTATCCATATGACCAGATTTAATATTTATGCTGTTAAAGAAACAGCTAAGAAAAATGATCAAGGAACTCACTAAAACAACAGTAGGAAGATTTTCATTCTATACCACACTTACTGTTTTGACCAAAAAAAGACATTGTTTCAATCACTTCTGCCATATAGACTACCATAGCAACCTGAACAAATAGACACACACACACACACACACACACACACACACACACACACACACACAGGTACTAAATCCCAGAGTCCAAAAAACAACACTAAGGAATAAGCTAAAACTCACGGCTAAGGAGAGTCATCAAACATGTAGGCAATTTGAAAATAGGCAACACAGGGAGATTTTCGAAGATAAATCCCGAGAGTACAATATAGCAATTTCTATCTTCTACCACTTCAAATAGCATTGTACTTCAGCTTTAAACCACAGAATAGGTGGGGCCAATAACTACTATTAAAAACTAAAAAAGATTAAAAAACACAGAACTTATAACCAGTTAAAAGTCTTATCAATAGCAATTCTCAACATCTACCCCTACAAGGACAATAGTCTGATACCTAACTTTTTCCTGGGGAAGAATATTATTCTAGGTTTCATGATCTTAATCTTACCAAGACAGCAAACATTAAAACTGAGAAGTTTTAAAAGAGGAATTAAATACAAACAAATTTAGCCAAAGCCAAAATACCAACTGTAGAACTAAAAAATTAGGCTCTAACCAGAAACATGTTTCTTTTTGACAAATGCCCCATTCTTTTTGCCTTTATTACTCAAAGTTCCTCTTTGTTCATAATTGCTAGAATGGAAGAAAATATACTTACTAACCAATAGTATTTCCCTTTGGTCCTCTAACAGACCAGAGCCCATTACTAATCAAAACCAAACCAAACCAAACCAAAATGGTAAAAAAGCTTTCAATCCCCAACCAATAGCTCTCATTCATCTCAAGGATTATATGATATATCAATATCCTAAGAAAACAAAGGATTTTGGACAACTCCTTGGGAGTACATTATAAGGGACTGATCCCCTATAAGCCAAGTCAGGTGAGCAGGAAAAATAGAGACAAGAAATGTGCCATTCTTCATCAGAAATGCAAAAATTCTAATAGTTCATCTATACTACCTTCCTTCTGCCTTGACAAACTTACCATAGCCATCATGTCTAAACGAAGAAGGGTGTTCTCCCAAAATGGCTTGTCTCTGGCGACCCTTTCCTCTATCTGACACAAAAGTAGAAACATGGTTTTAACAATTTTGACCCAAGTACTTAACAGAGTACTCACATGGGAAACACCCATTCAAAACATCCATTACAATTCATAAAAGAAATATGATTCCTGGTTAACTTTAAACATCCATTCATATCCAATTTAAATACAAACACCAAGAGTTTAAGGAAGTAATTCTATCTAACAAATTCCACTTAACTTGAAATATCTTTTTGGCAAATGCCAAATACAATCACACTTTCAAATTTAAGGAAAGAATGGATACTTTTCAGAAAGTGAACATACACAATGCTAGAGTTTGACACTGTACAGAAGTTTTTACCAATACATGTCTTTAAAACAAGCTTTAAGTGCAGTACTTTTGAAAGACAGTACCTGAATCATACTATTAGCTTCAACAGCAACACATTTTCAAAGTGGGCTTCTTTCAAGAAGTTCAGCATAAGCCAACAACAACCTGTATTACATGGTTTCACAATCAGTAAACACAGAGTATTTTGTATGTATATACACATATTTACAAACACCTACTGACTTGAGAGCTGGAAATTTGCACATCACTGGCCCATATTATATCATGGATTGGTCATTGTCTATAGACCTTAACACCAGGCAGGACTATGAGCACCCCCCCAAAGTTTAAATATGCCAAGATAAAGCTAACCAAGGGGGCTACATTATTGGATGAGAGTACTACAATACTCCTAAAAAATAATTTTTATTCTAGCTACGTTTTCAGGAAAGGCATGCCAATTTTCCTAAATTTAATTTGAGACATCAAAAAAAAAATTACTTGTAAGTTTCTAAAATAGCACTTCCTATTTTGGTTGGTAAATTTTAGAAATTACTGTACAATACTTTTAGAAAGTTTGCTGATCAAATTATAGTACCAAATAAGATTTTTTTTTTTTAATGTATCTTATGAGTCTGGTCATTCTAATCTTTGAAAATTCATAGAAAGGCTTTCTATAAATCCTTAGTGACCTAAACAAATGAGGTTTATGGGAGATGAGAAATAATTTTCACTTCAGCCTAGAGAAGTATCATTTTAAGTACCTATTCCAAGTTATCATAGCATTATAAAAGGGACCTAAGAGGTCATCTTATTCAACTTTTATTCAGTGTATAAATTCTCTTTACACCATCCCTATCAATTGGAACCATCTAGCCCTCTGCTTACCCAACACCAATAACAAGGTACTCACTACTTTTCCTTAAATTTTCAGTTGGTCCTAAATAATGAGATAATTTTTATATTGTATAGAAATTGGTTCTTTACCCATATTCTATCCCATTTGGGCCTCACAGACTTCGTCTTTCTCCAAAAATACTCTCAAATGCTTCCAATTTATCAAGATCCTCCCTCCATTTCCCCAAAGTCTTCTCCAGTCATTCACAGTTCCTTCTTTCCATTACATGGGTTCCAGCATCATAATTTAAGTCCCACTCCTCCTGAATTAATCCAGTCTGCTAATTCCTTCTGTTAATATTCTTCTACTTAAGCATGCCACCAAACACTACATGCAATTCCTTATCTGATCTAAGGAATCTTAACCAAAACCACCATAATGTCTTCATGGCTCAGTTTTATTGATACAGTTAAGAGTGTGCTATATAAAGGAAAGCGCACTAGACTGGGAATCAGAAGATTCCAATTTAACCACTAATTCACTGTATAATCACAGAAACTCACAATCTTCATTCATAAAATGAAGGAGTTAGAGTGGATGGTCTCCCAAGGTATCTTTCAGCCAAACATTCTCATTATTAATAATTCTCTTCATTCGAAGCATTCACTACCTAATAAAAGGTCACATAAAACAGAAGTGTGCAGAAGAGTCAAATACTGATCACATCAGTCTATAAATAGTGGTTTGTGACTTTTCATGAATTCATCTGAAATCTGATGGAAACTGTACACCTTCTCCCCAAAAAGATGCACACATACACAAGTTTTTGTTTAACATTTCTGGAATGATTCTCTGGAGTCCAGGTTAAGAACTTTTTGCACTAAAATGTAATTTGGGCTGAAAAGGGACTTTTAAAAATGAGGTTATATTTATTACAGAGTTCTTTTTGGTAGAAAAAGTTACAATTCAGTATCAACTTGAGTGGAAGATGAAGTCACTACAAAAACAAGAACAGAAACTGCTAGTCTTGCCAGACAAATATCAGGAATTAGAAAGCAAGAATGTTTTTCCCTTGAAAACCAACTAAACTTCTGCTTTACTTCTTTATATTTCAGTATTTAAATATCTACCTCACACGTTTCTAACCTTTTCTGATTGTAATTCCTTGTATGAAAAACTAAGCTGGCTCTGTGGAAACTTTAGACCTAAAAGAACAGATGTAAACACTATTAAAATAAGAAGCACATCTACAAATGTTTTAAGAGATATTAAGAGAAAAAAAGAGAGAGACATTAAGAGAAATGTAACCAAAACTCACTGTTTCAAATGAGTTAAAAAAAAAAAAAAGTATTCAATAACAGACTGTAATTTGACAGAAGTGAGAGATTTCTCATCAACCACTTGTTCTGTTGTTTGAGTACTAAGGCTTTGTTTTCCAATACTGTATTCAACTGTACCAAGCCTATGCCAAACAGATTTGTAAATAGGGAAAAATGTGGGGTCCAGCCAAAGCTGCATCACAATACAAACCTCTGCAACCCCATGCATAAGGCAAGATGATTTCCTAAGAATTGAGAATTAAAGGGGCCAATCAGCCAAAGTTCTAAATACTGGAACATGCAAAGGATCATCACATTGTCCTTCATTTTCTCTTTTGGCAAGAGTACATGCACTACTGAGTCCCTACTGCCCAAGATATTTTGGATGCCATAAAAATTTTTCCTACTTTATGGACTTTTACAGATATGCTCATCTTGGTGAGTTTTTTCAACACGTGGTTCAAACACTGATATTGTAGTTGAGGTGTAGCCAATACTGCAGCCCCCTTGTTTTTACAAGATCCACATTTTAATTTGTATATTCCAGAATTGCCACACAGTTAGTTGAACAATTTTATCAGTCAAATCTATGCTCATGAAATCTAGCATTTATAAGTTATAGGTGAAAATGCATCTCAAATGAAATGCTCTTATTTTAAGATTTATCAAGTTTAAATATAGTCTACCTTGAACAGACATGTTACTTTCACCTACATTTGAAATGTCGAAATTTCTAGTTACACAAATTAACATGAGTGATAACCTTAAATCGTTACAAAAAGTAACAACTTATAAACAGCCACTTTACAAAAAATCAAACCACACAGAAACCATCTTTTACATATAATGCAACTTTTCATCATTACGTTAATCTGTTCAATGTCCACAGTTAAGGAAAAAAACCCCAAGAGAGTAAATTTAAGTGCAGCAAATGTGCACCTTTCTAATCCTCTTATCTTTAATATCTGTGTGGATTGGTTGAGCATTAGCAGTTCTCAAGACCTATAGATAAATTGGCCCTGGTTATTTGCCAATTAACAGTTTAAATCTAAGCTGAAAACAGTTACATTAATGGGCATGAGGATTTACAACATTGTAAATAAAGTCTAGTACCCGTTAGTGAAAAGTCTTAAATTCTACAACTGAAACCTTAAGGGAAATCAGACCAATATTAACACATACAACTTGAATAAATGGGCACAGTCTATCATGGTGTTCATCCCATGCAAGTCTGAAGTACTGTTAAGTGTCCTCCTTTAAAAACTTGGGGTGATGGTGCATGCAGTATGCAGTCAAGGTGAATTGCAAGTCTGAGTTTTTCAGAGGGCTTTTTGCTGATGCCGATGTTGTGCATGATGAAGTGTAGAGTCAGCCTGCTGGAGTCCTCTATCCTTCTTAATGCCTCGTCCAGCTTGGGGGAAAAGTCCTTTCCATAGAGAAGCAGTGTGCAAGTTTGCAGTTTGTAAGGAATATTCTGAATCAGTTTCCTCTCCTCCAAAGAGAGAGAGCTGCTTGGAGAAATGCAAGTCCTTGAACTGCGGGCGTGCCTGTATGTGTGGGCTCCTTGTTGAACTAAATATAAATAACTCAGTACATACCAGTAGGGGGCACTAATTTCAAGGTTATTTTCCAGCATTACATGGCCTTTTGCAACAAAAGCATTCACCAACAAGGTTTTCTTTTGAATGAACTAGCTCACCTCCGGAAAAAGGAATCTAACTGTATGTAAAAATTTGTCAGCAGATTTAAGTACATTCTAAAATGCATAAAATACTTACCTCGTCTTCCCAAATACGGTTTAGTGTAGTCCCAACTGTCATTGTCATTCCTAATAACATTTAGACGAGTTGGCTGTTAAGATTAAAAAGAAAGTAAGCTCAAATTATATATCCAAAGCATAAATATTTCTTTGGCAAAGTGTTGAAAAAATATTTACCCTTGCATATTCGATTTTTAGTGTGCAACATCCAGCATATATATCTGCTCCATTGAGTGCTGCTTTAGCTTTCTGGGCACAAAGGACTGATTCAAACATAAGCTCTATTAAGGAAATTTGGTTTAAGGTGTCCAATATTTAATCATTATTCACTGCCTAAGAAAAGGACTGAAAATAAACATAATTCTCCCTTCTAGAAATGTTTTACCAATAAAATTTCTAGATGAATTTTAGGCAAATTCATTTTTAAGATCCAGGGTACCAAAGAAAACATAATAAACCAAACTATCTACATTAATCCTTCTAAATAATCAAAAGTACTTTATAAATTGAAAAGAAGAGGGGAAATGGAGCATGGTCCCATTCCCTGGTAAACGACAGTTTGCTATCTTGAAACAGGAAATATTTTACTCTTAAAGGAGGAAAAACGTCACAAAAAAACTATATAAAACAAATATTTGATTTTTATATATTTCTGAGAAGGCAGAGTTTTATAATCATTTAACTATCTTCATTTTATTGGTTTTAAAAAATTACTTGGGTCTATAGTTGTTTAAAAAAATCAAACCACCAAAGTGGTTAAAAAAAAAAAAAAGGGACAAAAACACCTTGCTTGAAGTCAGCACTATTAAGAGTTTGCTGTATAGCCCCCACCTTTTTTATGCATACACATGTACACACAGGTTGGGGGATAGTTATATTTTTACATGGGATTATACAATACATACTATTTTGCAACTTGCTCTTTTTACTCAACAATTAAATGTAACAAAAAAGTTTTTACATAAACCATGACCATTTGAAAAATTCAACCAAAAAAGGGAAGAAGAGTTTTGTATTACTGACTCTACAAAGTTTTAGTACTTCCAAACTACCTATTTTAAGGAGAGAGTCAGAATAGTCCATTTGGGATACATTTTAAAAAGGTATAAATGAGCACTGGGTGTTATATGCAACTAATGAATCGTTGAACACTACATCAAAAACTAATGATGTACTGTATGTTGGCTAACTGAACATAATAAGAAAATTTTAAAAAATAAAATAAAAAGGTATAAATGTACATATTATCAAATAATGTTATTTTTTCCCCATTAAAAAGACAAAGCATACTGTGAGATGAAGTACTGGAATGTTCTTAGGTAGCAAGTTATTCTTATCTGTGGGTACTGCAGTTTCATTTTTTAAATCTAAAACAAGTAGATCTTTGGGGAAGAACTGAGAATAAATACCACTTGTCAGGATATGATTAAGCAGGAAAAAATAAGACCATATTACACAGAAATCTTATACATCAATAAAAAAATTTATAAGTAAAGGATATTCAACCATTGCTTGTATCCCATTTCTCTTGAATATAACAATACGTTGTACTTTTCCAACAGGGTTGCATACAGTGTATAAAACATCCTATGAAGGAAAGAAAACAAGATTTCTTCACATTTTATATTTGGAAAAACAAGAAAATTACACCCCGCTTTTTTCAACTTAAAAAAAAAAAAAAAAACCTCAAGACATCATTTCTATTCATTACTAATTAAACTTTTACTAATTAAACTTTTAAAAACTGTTACACTTCTAAAGTTATTTCCTCACCCATACAGTATATCCAACATTAGAGAAGTTAAAATGAAACATTTCAAAAGGACTGCTACCTATTTTATCTCCTAAATAAATCCTTGATTCTTATTTTAAAAGGTACCTAAAATAATGTCTGACAATATACAGTAAGTAAACCGAAACTATAATCAATTAATTTATGTTTTGTTTTCCAAATGTGACTCCAGATTGTTTTATAATCCCTTGAATTATAGTAATAAATGTTTATTAAGAAGTAGTAACAGTAGTAACTTGGTATTCATTTTTCAAGGGACAACGACTATATAGAGAAAAGATTCTGGGAAGATCATTTATACAATGTTAGATGTCAGCAAACAAGATCTCTGAATTAAATAAGAGAGAACTTAAATACCTACTTAAGAACAATTCTTCAACTATCAAGAAATTTCTTGAGCACCTACAATTACACAGCGGCACCATTAGGTTCTAGGGATACAACCATAAACAAATCAGAATACTTGTACTAGATTAGGTACATTCTTTCTTCCCAAACATCAAATACTGTAATTAATACTAATTAATACTGCTTATTAATAAGTCTAGAAATATTACAGAGGTAAATATCTAATTTAAATAGTATCTTATGCTTTCTTTTATGTCCCAATATCATATATCCTTACTTGAAATCATACTAATTGAAGCTTCCCTTACTGTGATATACTATTCATCACAAAAATAAAGTGTCCTTGTCACTGGCTTATTATGAAACAGCATCTCATTATGAAGTAGAAAACTTAATTGGTTCAGGACATGAATCCTTTGTAAAAATTCTGCTAATACCACTTTTTTAAAGGGCGAAACAGGAAATTTTAAGTAAATCAGACAGGTTTTTAATAAGTTATCTCAAAACCACTTATAATATATACATCTTTGGGATTCTGTCCTTACCTAGTAGATGCTCTTAACACGTGCTGGCATGCAAGTGAGAGAAATTTCTTGGATTATTTCTAACAAGTCTGTCTAATTCCTTATCAGAAACAGTTAATACTGATGCTAAATAATACAAATTTTTAAAAGTGCTTATTTGTGACAACTGCACTTCTGACCTTTTTAGCTTCAGTGCTCACCATTTCTTTGTTCATTAAACATGACAGTCAAAATTAAGATTCATGTTAAAAATTCTTTTAAAAAACACTGTTTTTAAATATCTAGATGGCAGTGAAGAAAAGTATAGGTTAGTCACTCTAGGGGCAATTTTCAAAATCACTTTTAATTTAGTTTATTATACTAAAATGCATACCACTGTAATTGGATAGAGAGGATTCTGAATTGATAGCAGAAGAACTTTGTTGCCTCCTGATGGATCATCAGTATTTCCTGGCCGAGTGATCCTTTTACTTGTAGAATAGTTGAAAAAAGCCTGTTGACCAGCAATGTACACAGGTTCATCCGCAGCAAACGTCACACATTCTTTGGCACTATCTATGTTTTCAAATTCCACTAGAGCCTGCCGTTTAAACGGCATCATCATAACATAGCTGAAAGGGAGATTGGAAAGAATACCCAAATATAATAAATTCAGTTAACATTATTTATTCTCAATCAAGGAAAAGCAGATTTTAATAAAAATGTGTCAAATCACACAGATTAGTATTCTTCACTACATTTATCCAGTGTTAGTCAATTCTTAAATCATCCAAATAAATTGTGGTACACCAGATAGATGATGCATATTTGAAAGCTTATCCTCCTGTGACTGAAAGGTTTTCCACTTTTTGCCCTCCTCAAGCATAAGTCTCTGTTATCAGTTACTAATGACACCGCCCCATTTATTCTTCAGGCTGCCACTCCCAAGCAGTATTAGAAAATATCTAGATATAGAAACCAATGGAAATAAAACTGAACAGAAGATTAGCAGATAGGACCCCTAAACAACAGAAACTACTACCTCTATTAAATTTTCCAAATAAATAAGTGCCCACACTAATAACTAAGAACTGACTATATACTTTCATTTATCTTACTAAAAACTAGAGAATCAAAAGATACATAGAAGCAACTCCAAACCAACCAAATTTCATACAAATAATCTCCTCCAAAATATTTTTAAATATTAAAGAATCTACGAAAAGATATTCACTAGATTATAGTAATCATGGTTGCCTATGAGCAAGAGGGTGAAGTTATTCACATCTCACTGGAAGAACATATTTTAGTATATGAAATGAAAAATAAAGCAATGAAGGGAGGAAGGGAAGAAAGAAGTCAAAGCACATGGATCATACCAGGAAAAACAACATGTCCTCTGTTCACAAGAACAAGCACCTTAAAAATGTTTTAAAAAAACAATTATCATGGTTTTATAACAGTAGAAGGCTGCAGAAAAAAACATAAGATCAGGTACTCAGTGAAAGCACTGTTTCTCAATAAGCTACTGCGACCCTTTAGAAAGTGGCAAATGGCTTATTAATAAGAAACAGACCACTTTGTAACCTGGCAAGTTACATAATTTCTTATGAATTTCAGCTTCCTCATTTATAAAACTTGAAAGGAAAAAAAAAAAAAAAACTTGAAAGAGTTTCAACTTGACAATCCTGTTGTCAAGATTATGTTACTACATACAAACTGCTTGCCTTGCCTCATTCATCTTCATATCCTCAGAATCTAGAAACAGAGCTGATGCATAACAGGCATTCAATCAATATTTGTTGGTCTATGAGGCTTGTTAGCTCTCCCCACCCACATCGTTCAAAATTAAAGAAAATACAGAAACAAAAGACCTTGAATTAAAGATTTACCAATTATGAATGCAAAATATAAATCCCAGGAGAGAAAAACATTCCTTTTAAAAATTTCTTGCTAAAGTTCTGAAGTCTTGCATACAAAAATTAGAAAACCCTGGAATCAGGACTACGCTAAAGAAATGAAAGAAGAATAAACATTCCCCTCTCACAAAAATATAAGTTGGTTGAATAGCTAAATGGTATTACCAAGTAAATACGTTAATAATGCCCTCTGATTCTTTGGCACACAGAAAATTATAAAGGTTCAAAAATAAATTCTTTATTTGCCTATTATAGACATGGTCATAGTAAAACTGCCTTCTGTAACTACAGTAAGTGAGCTAGAAGCACAGACTTAAAAGTTAAGAAGTGCCATTACATGAAGATAAAGAAGGGGAAACTAGAATGTCACAAACATTTTAGAATGCACCTAAACTGTCTGGCACATAATTTACAAGAAATCTTTAAAAGCACTAGTATTGAGGAAGACGGGAAGACCAAAGAAAAGAAAAAAATTAACAAAAGGGCTAAGGGACATGGTAGGGTCAGTGCTTTCAACTTATAACTCGAAACACATTTACTAATTTTTAAATGAAAACAGGAGGCAGCAAAAGATTTATTATACAAATTAGGTCCCAAAAGTTTTGTTTTAAAATTTTAAACCAATACAGCTAATTATACGTAGCATCCTCTCCTTTAATGGAAGGGGAAAAGGGAGGAAGAGAGACTCAGTATAGATTTTTAAACATTCTTTTGATCCTAATACATGAATACATTACAGAATAAAGACAAAAAATATATAGAATTTTATTATACTGACACAACCATTCTCAACACTGTATTCTATCCTACGCATTTAGTTTTTAGGTATAAACTTACTATATGTTGAACTTAGCGACACATCTTTTTAATATGAGCAGTTTCTATATAATCTTTATAATCCCACACACACCACTAAAGAAATAAACAGAGAAAGGTTCTATAAATGCAACATTTTGAAGCAAAACTCCTCTTTGGAGGCTATTCAAGGTTCTTTCAGCTTCAACAGTAGCCACCTCTTATTCAAGAGCATTTCATACAATTAAAACTCCTATTCCACATATTTATGCCAATTAAACTTTTAATTATACACTAATTTGTTCCAATTATTTCATGACTTTTTTTTTTTTTTAAGATTTTATTTATTTGACAGAGAGAGACACAGTGAGAGAGGGAACGGAACACAAGCAGGGGGAGTGGGAGAGGGAGAAGCAGGCTTCCTGCTGAGCGGGGAGCCCGATGTGGGGCTCGATCCCAGGACCCTGGGATCATGACCTGAGCCGAAGGCAGACGCTGAATGACTGAGCCACCCAGGAGCCCCTATTTCATGACTTTTTCATCCACAAAACTACCAATCCTGAGGGTAGAATGATGTACTATGCAAATTATGAATTACATTCATATATAAAACACTCTACCATGGACTAAATATCAAAAAGTATACAGGCTAAAAATGTACAGGCCACTCAAAAGTGATTCAAATAACTCACCAACTTCAACAAATAGTCCTATTTCTTTAATGCCCAACATCTGGGTCATGGTCATAATTAACATCAAAATATCAATACAGTTATTATTTCTCTAAAGTTTCCACCAGTATTTGCTTATCAACTTGTTTTCTAATATTGCTTCAGTATTTCTTCACTTTAAGGAAATAACTTTAAAAGCCCAATATAAAAAAACAGAAGAAAAAATAAGCCAGAAATAACCATCTCTTTCTAACTCCATGGGATAATGCAACCCATAGAGTTAGTTTAGCGCCAACATGTCAAGTCTAAATAAGGTCTAAGGGTCTGCTTCAATATATAAAGCTCCAGACAAACTTCATTTCCAATATCCACTTGAAATGACAAGAAGTGATACAGTCATCTTAATGACACTTTAAGAAATGGACTTTCTCCTGCCCGTGTAGATTGCCAATAACAATATGTAACTGTGGTTTCTGAGGTACATAAGTTGAGGATAACAGGTTTCCCAAGTCATCCACCTCTCAATAAGGTCATCAAGGAAAATAAAATAAAATTAAAAAAAGAAAAAAAGATGCCATGATGGAAGGTGTCACCTAACACTACTATTCCTTTGAAGCAACAATTCCTGCCGGACATCTCTGATTACTCTCTCACCATCTAGTTATGCATCCTTTCAAAACTCAGAACCCCACATAAATTTTTGTAAGATTGAAGCAATCAATCTCAGCAAATATACTGAAATTTCTCTGCTGTTTCTATATTTTGAGTTAGTCTGTGTCTCTGATGCCTATAACCAAAACCCCAAACGTATTCACCAAGGAAAAAATAATAAAATCAACTCCAGGCTACCCATACTAAGAAGAGAACAACAGCCGGGCATACTCCAAAAATAATTTAGAAAGAATTTTTGAGTGTCTATTTTTGGCAGCAGATTCACTTTTCTGATTATGTTTTCACTTAAGTCAATATCCTTAAGCATACACCAGCTGTGGGAAGAGAAAGGAGGAGCCTGAGTGAATACTAAACACAAAAATAAAACAAACTAGGATAAAACACTGACTGCTCATGGTCTGCATAAGAACTCAGCAACATACACCTAAGCAAATAATGCCTATCCTTAATCTACCCACTGTTACTTGCCTATTAATTCTTAAATATTCCAAAATAAACAACAAAAAATCAGTTTTTAAGTACCACTACTTAAAACTCTGAAGACGAAGGGTGTTATCAACTCATTCAAACATTAAAACAGTGCTTAACAAGGAATCATGGACTCATTTGAAAATCAGATGAAAGATGCCATAATCTATTTTACATACAACCTGGCTGAGGAGTGTGAGGTGATCATGGATCCACAAAAATACATCCATGCATCATCCCAGAAGGTTAAAAATAAGAGGCTTAAAAGAAATACAGAGGTTCTAAAGAAATACAGTCACAGGCAAGCAATATGTACTATGGTTAAACATCAAGGCTTTTACCATACTGTTTTCAATCTGCGTGAAGTCCCTATGAGCCTTACCATATTGTCCCAAATTTCTCCAGAGCCTCCACAAGGTCTGCTTCCACCACAGATTCACAGAGTCCTCGAACATGGACAACAGGTGAAACAGAAACTTTATGATGACTTCCACCTGCCTCCTAGCAAAAGAAAATAATTTCTAGTTAAAAACTTTAGAAGTCTAAATTGCATCTTTAGTAAATTCAATTCTGCATTAAAAAGCAAACATTAAAAAAAAAAAAAAATCCAAACCAAATTGCATTCACAAGTTAGCAAAAGGACCTGAGAATAAAATCAATTAAATGTTTGGCATGAAAAATTTGATTTCTCAAAAGGGAGCATTCTCTCTTAAAAAGAAGTACAACATTAAGTTAATAACTTATTTCAACTTCAATAAAATCTCAGAAACAAATTCAGCAGATACAGAGTATGCTATGACTGGAATTATATTTTATATTCATAATTTCATAGTTTCACCTCCATAAAATAAAAATCTCAAGTAGTCCAAATGAACAAAAAGTCCCAATTTAAAATGTTTAATATAAAGATTGTAAACTTTATTTATATCCTCTTTTGTCCTTGTTTAATTGGTTATCTAGTCCCACTATAATTTGAAGCTCTTTTTTTTTTTTTAAAGATTTTATTTGTTTATTTGAGAGACAGACAGATAGAGAGAGCAGAGCAGGGAGGAGAGGGAGAAGCAGTTCCCTGCGAGGAGGGAGCCTGACATGGGAAAGCACTACACTTGACAGCTTAAATTTATACAAGGTACCATCTCTATTGATGAACAAGTAACCCTCAAAAATGCAAGCCTTCCAGGGCTTTTACAGAGTACTGTGTATCTCTGAGTACTCCTAGGAGGCAGTTTTAATATAAGTATATGGACTATGTATGAGAATTACTTTGAAAATGAAAATAGCTCTCTCGTTTACTTATTCAACTTCTATTAAGACAAAAATCTGTATTTACAACTAGCTACTGGGCATCTCTCTTATTTCACTTCAGAAATGACTTCCACATACGATCCATATACACACACCAAAAAAATCTATTAAATGAAAGGTTTTTTCCTCCTACAAACAGACTAAAAGCACAAATGTTTTACCTTTAAAACTTAATCATTTTAAGAAAGTTACATCTCTTTATGACTATTTTAAAAGACTCACCAATTTCTCTTTACTATAAAGACTATTAGAAAAATATAACAGTCCTGTGCCCTGCCAATAAAAAAATTACATCATGGCTTAAAGAAAAGAGCTGATTTAAATATGTAAAGCAACCATGGGACGACTATTCTCTTACACTACTGTCAAATTCAACAAATAAATTCAGTCCTCTGCAAATACTAATTCAATAGGTGGAATTTCATTTGAATTGCTTATGCTGAGTCTTTTCTATGGTCAAGCAGATATTCATTACATGCCACTAAGTTTGAAATGAATCACTCTGATTGTACACTATGTAACCAAACACTCTATTAACAACCTTAACAAATGAGACTCTGCCTAAGTGAAACTCAACAACCAAATGTGCATTATCATCATTAAGCTACTAAATATAACTGGACAACAATGCAGGAAAAGAGCTCTAAATCACACCTGAAAACTTAATTCGGAACACATATTTAAAGTTTAAACAAGTTTTACTCTAAAAACAATGAGACAACAATAAACTTCAAGAAATAAGTCATCTCAGTTGATCCTTAGAAATCAGCTGGTGAAGGTAAATGTGCAGAAGAAAACTACATTGGCCAAGACTCTTCAAAAAGTTAGTATAAAAAAAGTGGAAGATTTTAGATTAAGACTAAAGAGAGACAACAACCAAAGGCATTACTTGAGTCTTTATTTTATAACAGATAAAAACTGCTATAAAAGACATCTTAGGGACAACTGGAGAAATTTAAATACAGACAGGATATTATATTATGTAACAGAACTATTTATTGTCTTAGGTACCATTATGATAATGGTAATGTTTATGTGAAAAGAATATCCTTATTCTTAGGAAAGCTGGGATATTTAGGGATGGATTGTTACAGTGTGTACAAGTTACTTTCACAGTTCAGGGGAAAAAAATGTATATAAATATAGATATACACATACGGAGATAAAATCCCAAATGGCAAAATGTTAAAAACTGCTGAATCTAGGTGAAGGGCATATGTAATTGAATATTTCACATAATAAAAAGTTGGGAAATTATTTTACTATATAATATTTAAGGCCTACAATAAGGTATGAAGAACAGTATAAACAGTCATTAACTCACCACCCAGTTTAATAAATAAAACACTACCAATCAGCTGAATATATCTACCTCCCTTCCCATCGTGGATAACCACTATCTTGAATACAATGTTAAAAAATATGACTATTTTTCAAATTGGTCTTCTCACAAAGAAATGGATTATAGGACCAATTTTTAAAAATCCCTCAAAAATATCTGATATTAATATATTATTATTTAATTTTATTTCCTAAATGGAACAGTTCAAGACTTAAGTCATTCTTCAGAAGCTAGAAGCTATTAAATGCAAGCAACATGGTACTTAGGGGAAGATACAATTATCTCAACTTCACGGCAGAGAACATATCCTATTCCCTTTGTATTTTCCTAATTCCCACTCGGTGAATATGCCATTCATGAGTTTATCTACCTTGATATTTCTCTAATCTTTATATTATGTCCCCTTTTCCTGAACTTAAAAATTTTTTATCCCTTCTGTTTAAATAAAAAAAGAAAAAAATCCTAGGGTTGTTTCCAAATATAAATCTAATATATTAGTGATATCTTTTCAAACAATATTTTTACCACCCCTATGCCCCCAATATTAAAAGTTTTGGGGTTTGTTTGTTTGTAGAGAGAGAGAGTGAGTGTGCACAAGGAGGGGAAGGGAGGTAGAGGAAAAGGGAGAGAGAATCTTAATTTAAGCAGGCTCCATGCTCAGGGCAGAGCCCAACGTTGGGGTTCAATCGTGACCTGAGGCAAAATCAAGAGTCAGATACTTAACCAACTGAGCCACCCTGGCGCCCCCTAAAACTTTTCTCAAATCAGTATTTTCTTATCTCTACCTATGCTACATACTGGTGGTAAGAAATCTGAAATCATCTGTACTTCTTTTACTTACCCTAAAATTACCTCTTTAAAGCATTATCCAATTCCTAAATTGGTGACTAAATCAGTATTATTTACCCCATCCATGTATTAACACTTTGATCATGTCTTCTCCAGTTTGAAAAGTTTTTTTTAATCCTTTCTCATACAGAAGCCCAAAGCCCTTCCATTTCAAATATTTAGTTATCTAGGCTCCCTCCTGATCTATTTTTACTGATTACTTATCAGACTAAAAACAATATTCCAAGTGAGCACTTAGCAAATGAAGGCATGCCTTCACTTTACATACACTTTTTTTCTTTTTTAATTACTCTATCCCTTCTTTAGGCAAACTTTGTCAACTATAATGGAGGCATTATTTGGTCCCCTTTGCAGGCTATAGACCAGTCTAGTCATAATCATTCCAAACTCCCAGCCCCTTAAAGGCTATCTCAAGGACCAACTTTAATAATACCAACTTTTTTATTTATTTATTTATTTATTTATTTGACAGAGAGAGACACAGCGAGAGAGGGAACACAAGTAGGGGGAGTGGGAGAGGGAGAAGCAGGCCTCCCGCGGAGCAGGGAGCCCGATGCAGGGCTCGATCCCAGGACGCTGGGATCATGACCTGAGCCGAAGGCAGACGCTTAACCATCTGAGCCACCCAGGCGCCCCTAATAATACCAACTTTAAGTGCTAATTTTGACTATTGCTGATTGAAGACCACACTCTTCTGAAGAGAAGGGAAGCTCAACAGAGTATAAATGAAGATTCTGAGAGGAATAAGAGCCCATTAGATAAAGAAGATGTGGTGTGTATATATATATATATATATTATATATATATACACAATGGAATATTATGCAGCCATCAAAAAATGAAATCCTGCCATTTGCAATGACATGGATGGCACTAGAGGGTATTATGCTAAGCAAATTAAGTCAATCAGAGAAAGACAATTATCATATGATCTCACTGATAGGAGGAATTTGAGAAACAAGGCAGAGGATCATAGGGGAAGGGAGGGAAAAATGAAACAAGACGAAACCGGAGGAGGAGACGAACCATAAGACTCTTAATCTCAGGAAACAAACTGAGGGTTGCTGGAGTGGAGGGGGGTGGGAGGGATGGGGTGGCTGGGAGGGTATGTGCTATGGTGAGCCTGTGAATTGTGTAAGACTGATGAATCAGAGACCTGTACCCCTGAAATAATGCATGTTAATAAAAAGAAAAAAAAAAGGGCCCCTTAATGTCTCTTCACATAGTAAAGCAACAACTGTAAACCAGTAAAGGCCAGGCACAATGTCCTTATTAGGCTTTTCTGTTTTCCCGACATCTCCATACACAACACATGCTTAATAGCACAACACATGCTCAAGAGCAAATGAACAGCCTTCTTCTGCCCTCTTACAATTACAGGATTAAAAAAGACCAACCTCAAATTCAATAATTCATACCCCAACACCAGACACAGAACCACTGCCAAGTGATTATCCAGCTTCTCCTTACACACCTCCAATGACAAGAAACATACTACTCATGAGACAATCCATTATATTTTTAGAAAATTCTTCATAATATGCACCCAAATCTGTCTCTCTGTAGTTTTGTATCCAAAATGGCCTTTGAAGTCAGACCAGCATTTGAATCTTTGGACACTTACTGGCTCACTGATCTTAGGCTAATTACCTTTTCGAACCTCGGTTTCACTACAAAAAAAAAAAATCCGTATCATGTAAGGTTACAGTAAATAAGTGGAACAATAAATATAAAATGTCTAGCACAGTGCAAGATGTAGTTATTTAGCAAGGGTTCAAGAAATATTAAATGGTGCCCCCTGCCCTTATCTACATTTCCCTCTTCTAAAGATAACCCTCCAATTATTTGTAATGATTACTCAAACCATACCTAAATATACCCTTCAGGCTAAATAGCCCCAGATTCTTCTGTCATTCCTCTTATAATGTGATTTCAAGTGTCTTTTCCATTCTGGTAATCATTCTCTGGATGCATTAGAATTTATCAACATTAAAAAAAAAAAGAATTTATCAACATTATACCAAGAAATGAGTACAGTATTTCTAGAGATTTAAGGTTATCCCTTTTATTTGGGTTGTTCATACAAATGAAGAAAAAAGGTGTTTTAAGGGGCAGCTGCGAATATTTTTTAACTCACACTATGCTTAGAGTGTTACAATTTTTCTTATTAAACAATCATATCTCTTTCCTTCTTTTTCTTTCTTTTTTTTTTTTAAGAGAGGGAGAAAGGGGGGCGGGGAGAGAATCTTAAGCAGGCTACATGCCCAGCATGGAGCCCAACATGGGCTCGATCCCACCACCCTGAGATGATAACCTGAGCCAAAATCAAGAGTTGGACACTTAACCGACTGAGCCACCCAGGCACCCGTTTCTTTTTTTTTCTAAAGAAACAATAGAGCAGATCCAAAATACGGGAAACCCTTTAATTTTCTTATTTAAAGTTTTTAGGTACACTTGATCACATAACAGAGCGAAGATTAAAAAGAACAGCCATATGATTCAAATAACTTTTTAAAAAATCTTTGCTTTTGGGGCACCTGGGTGTTAAGCATCTGCCTTCGGCTCGGGTCATGATCCCAGAGTCCTGGGATCAAGCCCCACATTGGGCTCCCTGCTCAGTGGGGAGTCTGCTTCTCCCTCTGACCCTACCCCCTCCTGTGCTCTCTCTCTCTCTCAAATAAATAAAATCTTTAAAAAATAAAAAAAAATAAACTTTTTTTAAATTAAAAAAAATTTTTTTAATTAAGAAAAAAACCTTTGCTTTTTTGCTCATGTAGTAATTATTTGGTTTTGCCTACCCAGAACCCCTTTCCCTTCTTCTGATTAAACACATACACACATTCACACACACACACACGCACCTGGAACTCTGTTACTCCACTGGTATTCTCAATCACACAGTCATGCCTGACCAATTTCAGAGGTAGCCCAGTGATTAGTTGCAGGGAGAGAGAAGATAAAAAGTGTTGATCAGGGCGCCTGGGTGGCTCAGTTGGTTAAGCGACTGCCTTCGGCTCAGGTCATGATCCTGGAGTCCCGGGATCGAGTCCCGCATCGGACTCCCTGCTCAGCGGGGAGTCTGCTTCTCCCTCTGATCCTCCCATCTCTCATGCTCTCTCTCTCTGTCTCATTCTCTCTCTCAAATAAATAAATAAAATCTTTAAAAAAAAAAAAAAAAAAAAAGTGTTGATCAGAAGGGATACATACGGACGCTGGGGAGAACGGTGTTCTCCACTTGCTAGCTGTAAGAATGTAAGTCTAGGGGCGCCTGGGTGGCTCAGTCGTTAAGCGTCTGCCTTTAGCTCAGGTCATGATCCCCGGGTACTGGGATCAAGCCCCGCATCAGGCTCCCCGCTCCTCGGGAAGCCTGCTTCTCCCTCTCCCACTCCCCCTGCTTGTGTTCCCTCTCTCGCTGTGTCTCTGTCAGATAAATAAATAAATAAAAATCTTTAAAAAAAAGAATGTAAGTCTAGCTTTATAACTACATAGAGGAAATAGAGCATACAGAATCAAGTCTCAATGACATCATCTAAATCCCTAGATCCAGCCATGCCTGAAACCATTGCCACAATTTGGCTTTCTCAGTTACATGGGCCAATAAACTCCCTACCTCTGCCAACTTTTTGTTTTGCTTAAGCTCACCTGAATTGTTGCTATGGCTGCAACTACAAGCTTTGAAAGTTGTATTCAATTCATAGAGGCAAAAAAAGCACTAAATGACGTAGAATCACAGATTTTTAGATACGGAATTTTTTTTAAACTTTTATATCTCCATCACTGAGAACAGCACCTAGCACACAAAAAGGGCTCAAGTATTGGATTTTTGATGAGTTAAGAGATCACAGTGATCATCTAATCCAACCTTCTCATGTGATCGCCGAGTTCCAGAGAGGTTAAGTCACAAAGCATGTTGGTAGCAGATCCAAGACACCTGCCTTGGTTGGGCTTATGGCTCTATTAGCAACTCTTTTCACTGTATGTACTAACACAAAGAAATACAGTGACTTGTTAAAACCGAAAGATAGTAAAACCTATTACTTTTCACTTCTTTCCTAATGCCAAGCCAGAAAATCCTCACTCTATTGCAACAGGAGTTGCTAAAGGAGACAGAGAACGTTATTGCTATAGAAGCCTCGAGACGCTGGCACTTACCTCCAGGGCACACATCCTTTAACTTTTTTATTGCCCAGGGTGTAGTTACTATGCTCACTGTCAGCCTCTTAACTTTTCCTGTAGGAGTTAAGCTAACAAAGTGACCTCATCTCATCTCCCATCCCATAGTCATCCAATAAGCCATCATAATATCCCTATGCATCTCTGTAATTCAGACCCTAAAAGTATAGAAGTGTATCTTAGATTCAAACTAGATTTTCTACCTAATATATACCATTAGAAAATCCTAAGATCTACACTTTTATCTTGGCATTTTGCCATCTTGTAAGTCTATTTATTAAAAGTTGAGAAACTTAAATTTTCACCTCATCAGCAAACAAACCACTTTAACAACCTGATTTGCCTGTTTACTCACTGGCAGAATAGAATAAAAGAAAAACTTGAAAGTCTCCAAAATGAATTAGCACTCCATAAATCTTTATTGATACCAGTCTTTATAAAAGCAGATCTTTTCTATGTAACCTCCCAATTTAATTCCTCAATTGGTTTTGCCAAGTAAAACCCTAATATTTGGAAGTCAAGCTGCTTTCTTAAAAATAAGCAGATACAGAAATTTACCATTAATATGATCTTGAAGGTCCTGCTAAATTTAAGAACACCACTCACTCTATGAGAATAAATTGTATAATACATAGCACAAACCTCCATAATCCAGCTTTGTTCAACAATGCAGCCCAGTTAATCTGAAACACTCTAGGAATTTTTGATCTTCAAATTAAGTGCCAGAAGTCATAAATTTGAAGAGTGTCTTATTTCTCATATCCAACCTGCTAATGCATTTCTTTTTTTCTAACTCATTTCTCTATACACCTTAACACATCATTATCATTCACAATGATCAACTCATCTTTAAACAGGGGCATTTGTAAAAACACTACTTTTCTTTTTTTAAAAGATTTATTTATTTGACAGCACGTAAGAGGGGCGGAGCAGAGGGAGAGGGACAAATAGCCTCTAAGTGCAGAGCCTGAGGTGGGGCTCTATCTCACGACCCTGAGATCAGGACCTGAGCCGAAATCAAGTCAGACACTTAACTGACTGAGCCATCCAGGCACCCCAACACTGCTTTTCTTAAATACTCACTTTCCTCTTTAAATCTAATTAATACATTATTAAAGCACTTGTGGAAACTTAATTATCTAAAGCTAAATAATATAAATTTTTGAAGTCTTACTTTGCACCTTACAAACCTCCAACTGGAGTTGAAAAGATTGCTTATCATTGTACCTAATCTGCATTTACTGTTGTTTAACAGTTTGACCACAAGGTATTTCTTCCCTGGCTGGACTGGAGGACAACTGAGGTGGAGCCAAACTCATTTCAGTTAGATGAATTACCATATTTCTGGCTGATGACGCACTAGACATTAAACTTCTATCCAGGGAATGCCTATCCTAATAAAATTTTATTATGTACAGGTTTCCATAGCTGCAATAATTTCAAAATAGTACCAAAATTTACATGAATAAAAAGGTTTAAAACAGGAAAAATAAACCTTCATTAGATTTCACAGTGCAGTATTGGTTCTACAGTTAAATAAAAGCAGTTCACTCTCTCCTAAGAAACAAAACAACAGTAAAATAAACAAAAATTAGAATTT
Organism: Halichoerus grypus; assembly: GCF_964656455.1. NCBI lineage: Eukaryota > Metazoa > Chordata > Mammalia > Carnivora > Phocidae > Halichoerus > Halichoerus grypus. The sequence continues at coordinate 30,604,410 of NC_135721.1, forward strand.
ATAACTCAATCTGCATATAGTAGTTTCTGCTTGGGTAATTTAAAAGCTGCATTACAGTAATCACTGAACTACAACTTCAGGTATGGAAAGGTTCAACTTTTATATTTTACAGACTAAGCGAACTCAAGAGTAGTAGTTAACGGACTTTCCCTAAGGCACATATTGTATGCTAGCTAAGACTTCTGACTCTCCCCAAGCCCTGCCCAGTGCTATTTCCACTGCCAGATACAATTCACTTTGGATATATTAATTATGTATTATTTTCTTCCCAACATCCAAAATAATACTATTGCCTTAATATCTATTTTTCAAAAAAAATTTTTTTCATAAAAAGATTAAAGTATCTTTTCAAGACACTTAAGGGAAGACATTTCATGCTACTACACAAAAAACTTAGAGGACTTTTGGCAAAAGAAATACACTGATCCATCGGCTCCATCCAAAATATCAGTTACAATATTCCGGCTTCCAAATTCCACAGTGGAATTGGCTTTGAACTGAAACTTTAAGAAAACATGCATTTCTTTTATTCACATGCCCAAGATACATTTTGAATATTCCAAATACCTAGGCACAAAAATCAAAAGCCGTATCTAGCCATAAGGAAACACTTATTTTTTAAAAAAATATCTTATTTATTTGACAGAGAGAGAGACAGTGAGAGAGGGAACATAAGCAGGGGGAGTGGGAGAGGGAGAAGCAGGCCTCCCGCCGAGCAGGGAGCCCGATGTGGGGCTCCATCCCAGGACCGTGGGATCATGACCTGAGCCGAAGGCAGACGCTTAACGACTGAGTCACCCAGGCACCCCCATAAGGAAACATTTTTTAGAGGAAGAAAAAGTTGCTTTATTCTAATGTGTTGAAACCTATGTGTCACTGTTTCATATTTGGAAACTCTTAACACTGGGGACTACTGACCTGAATTTTTTACATAAAAATTCAAACAACAGCTAAAAGACTTATAATTTGCCTCTTAATACTTTTATTAAACATTCTAAGTAGAATATACGTGTACAATTTCTTAAACTTCAGGTAAAGCTTCCTTTCAAAAAATCACAATTAAAATGTGATAAATGTTTAAAGGTCATCTAAGCCATTAAGACATCTTAAGTGCACCAAAAAAGGGCAAAAACTTTTGCTTTGCTTTGTTTCCTTAAAGTCTCCATGCAACTGAAGCTGAGTTACTACTACTTGCTGTGGATAAGACGATTTTCACATTCCTTCTGCCTCCAGCTCACATTTCTGATAAGAGCAACAAGAATGCAGGAATGTGTGTTTAATGCAGTTCCGAGTTCAGTTTCTCCTTTCGTGGGGCAAATTTGGAATAAAGGGTCAATGAACAGCTGATATGATTTTAAGATTCGTTTTATTTGAAAATAAGGGTGGTGTTAACACCTACCAACACTTTTTTTTTTAAATCGAAGAGCTAAAATCTGTACTGAGCAATAATCAGAAAACTGGGTAGCAAAGCAGGCACGCCATGCCTTCCAAGAGTAAAAATTCTGAAATTAAACCTTAAGGGGAACTAGGGTGTGAGGGCCAGAGCGCAATTTGTCATTCGGTTACGGCTCTGCTCAGGACCCAGACGAAGAGAGACCCCGGCGGCCCACGCAACCATCCTGTGACCGAGACGGGCGCGCGGACGCTGCGGGCACAGGGGCAGAAGGGAGAGAGAGGGTCGTCACGACGCCGGCCAGCCGCCGGAGGAGTTAAACTAACAAAGAGCTAATCGCGCACCAAAGCCCCCCCGGAGCGGAAGCAAAGCCGCCCCGCCGCCCCCGCCCGGCTACCCTCCCCAAGTTCAGGGCCGGCAGACAACTCGCACGCGGGGCCTGCAGCCAGGCCGGAGCCAGGTTCGCGGTCGGGATGCGGGAAACAGGTAGGGCAAAGAATAAAAGCCCTAAAGAGAGGAGCCGGCGCTTCCCGACCGGGTCAGCGCAACAGCAGAGGGAAACTGGGCGCGCGGAAGGCCCCGGGGCCGAGTCCCCGCCGCTGGGCCCTGCTTTCCCGAGGAGCCGCCAGGCACAGGGGACGGGGCGCCGCGCTTTGTTACCGGCTGTGAGAAGCTCCGGCCGCCGCCGCCGCCGCCGCCGCCATCGCCCCCGCCCCGGGGCGTCGCTTCCCGGCGGTTCTCGCCTTCCTCGGCCGAGTAGTCGATCTCCCCCTCCTCGGTCTTGAGGCGCTTGGCCTGGCTCTCGTACTCGCGGTCCTCCTCGTACGTCTCCCTGGGAGAGGATGAGGAGGAGGACATGGCGGCGGCCGGAGGGACCGGCGGGCTAGCGGGTGGGGGTGGCGGCGGGGCGCGGGCCTCGGACGCCGCCGGCCAGTCCCCGCCACTGGCCGAGTCTCTTCAGCGAAGGTCTGCGCTACCGGGCCGGCCTCGGGGGCCGGGCGTCCAGGAGCCGGGTGGGTCGCAGGGAGCGGGCGGGATGGGGGGGGCGCCCCGGGAGGAGGCTCCGGAGCGGCCGCTCCCCTTTATTACGGAGCCAACATTCAGCCTCTCCCTCCTCCTCCGTCTCCGCTCCCAGCCCGGGGGAGCGAATCTAAGGATGGGGACGCGACCGTGGCTTCCGGTCTTCCCTCCTCCCCTAATCCGCTCCCCGCCGCCCAGGCCGAGCCTCCGCCCCCGCCTTAGCAGCCGCCGCGCAGGATCGAATCCAGCCGCAGCCCGCGGGAAGCGCCCCTCAGCCTGGGTCCTGCTCCCTATTGGCAGGGGGAAAAGTCGACCAGGCTTCCAATTGGCCGGAAGGACTGTTCGTCAAGGGCCGCCCACGGCTCGGCCTCGCCCCCCTCCCTGCGCCTTGTGAACTCGCCGCTGGCCTGCGAGTCCCGAGCGCACAACGCTCGCAGCGCGCTGCCCGGGAGCCGTTGCTGCCCGGCGGCCGTTAGCGCTGTTGGACTCAGCCGAAGGCCGGCGCGGAGTGAACCCCCGCGGGCGGTGAGGCGTGCAGTGGAGCCAGGGCTGCGGGTGTTAACCGCCCTCCCGCTAATTTAAATGCTTTTTATTACTTCTCTTCAGAAGAGGATGAGGAAAACCTCTAAAATCCCTGCAGATAGACCTCGTACAGCCCTTAAAACTACAGAGGCTAAGCGGAGAAAAGGGTTTGGAACCATGAAAGTAGCCTTCTCCCTATGTTGTGTTCAAAATCTGATGAAAGTGGGTGCACTGTCTTCCCGCCCCTAACTAGATTTTCGAGAACAGCAGTCAAGATGTACATTTCGCAAGGTGCAAGTCTGAAGAAGACGCTGCACGGGGGTGAATGTCAGTTTAATCAGTTAGCACCCATTTGTCATCTAGACCCCTCTTTCCTGACAGTTATAGGGGACTGGTGTGTCCTGCTCCAGTTAAATGTGTTTTAAATCTTCCATATAATACGTCATCCTTCATCCCAACCCTTTCCTTTCGGGATGATCTCTTTATTTCACATTATCGTTTATTTTTGAAAGATACAAAAGCCTAACAAAATTCTGTTTGTCCTTCGGACCACAACTCACTTCCTCCGTGGAGCCCTGAGGACTCTTCCAAGCTTCTAGCTGCTTTCTCTTTTTCCAGCTGGGCCCTTTATACTTACCTCTTAGGGTGTTCTGTTTTAAAGACTAGAAACGCTTGAAGACGAACTGTGCTCTTTTTCACCTTTGCAAATCCAGTTCCTGTGCAGATCCCTGGCACAAGTTAGATACTCACCTGAGTGGGCTGAGGTCCTTGGGAAATAAAAGTCCAGTATCTTTCAGGAAGGAAACTAGCAAATCTAACACAACCTAACTACCCTCTGTGACTTACCCCTTGGAGGACTGCCTTCGATCAAGATGCCTTACGTGTTTCCATTGTCCTTATCCCTCAGATGCTCCTCTAAATGTGGCTTTTTCCTAACTGTGTATGTGGACGGTTTCCTCCTCCCGCCTCGTTCTCCCTCATTTCCAAAGTTATTTCTTCCCCAAAAGCCGTTTTTATTTATTGCTGGCAGTGCTTTAACATACACTATTTTGTACTTTGTAATTTACACTGCCTGTCATTTGGGGGGAAAAAATTGCAAGCTTTTCACAGCACCATAGAGCTTATAATCAAATTTGTGTGCAGCTGCAAGTGTACACTGACAAAATAGAACTAAAAAAATTTTAGGAATTTATTTTTTAAATTAAGATAGAATGGAAGTGGACAAAAGAAATATCCAAGAGAGGATGGGGCGCCTGGGTGGCTCAGTCGGTCAAGCGGCTGCCTTCGGCTCAGGTCATGATCCCAGGCTCACATCAGGCCCCACATCAGGCTCCCTACTCAGCGGGGAGCCTGCTTCTCCCCTGCCTGCGGTTCCCCCTGCTTGTGCTTGCTCTCTGTCTCTAGCTCTCTCTAGCTCTCTCTGTGTCAAATAAATAAAATCTTTAAAAAAAAAAAAAGAAAAACATCCAAGAGGGAGCTGCAGTGCCAGCTACATGAGGAAATATTACTGGCAGAGCATTGGGAAGAATGAGAAGAGCCAGAAGGAAGGCCTTATCCAAACTTTCCAAATATTTTATAGTGATGGTGAAAATATTAAATTCTCAAAGGCTACCTCCAACTCCTAGATTATACCAGGTTAAAATGCGATTCTCACATTAATCCATAAGGAAACCAAGCCTTGCCAAACATTGTTGCTATACTCAGTGTTTACTAACAGAAGGTAGGTAATTTTGATAAACAGAATTTAAGTTTAAATTCTAAATACTAAGTATCAGCATGAAACTTAGTTCCTTTTTGGAATAGCTCCAACTGTTCAATAAAAAAACTGAAGAAGTAAAACATAGAAAGCATGTTTAAAGGACACAGATCAGTACATTGACCATGGGTTATCTGTGAGCTTGTTGCTGATAAGTTGTTCAGTGACAATAAGTCCTTTGATAAGGAAAATGATAGCTAGCTCATCACTCTACCATGAGAAGAGCTAAAGGAGGGCATAAATTATACTCTGCATGATTTAACTTAGATGAGATAAAGAAATTATACACCACCCAGTAGCCAGAAATGCCTAAGAAACCCAGAAACAGCTCCTAAATGCCACGACCATCTGGAATTTCTGTTGCACTACATATAGCCTCAGGCCTTTGGCTGATTGTCTGGATGCTTGATTGGATTGGCTGCTCTTGATTAGGCTAAGAAATGGCCATGAACTACCATTGCCACAACTCAAAGTGGATTCAGGGGCTCTACTAGAGTGGGAGACAGGTCCAGAGCAGCCCTAGGGAAATTGATAGTCAAGGTCCTTTATAATCTAACCCTGAGTTTCCCTTTAGTTTTAAATCTCAGGGCCGACTCTGTTAATTTATAAGATAATGTGCTAGGTGATGAAGGGACCAGAAAACTGTAAGAGATGGTCCCTGCCTTCTCAAAGTTTGCAATCAAGTTGAGGAAACAAGGCACATATAATATACATGTAATAATAACAGCCATTCACAGTGTGCCAGGCACTGTGCTAACCGTTATACGGGTCTGTCAGCAAATTCTGACAGAAGCCCTCTAATAGGTGTTATTGTTACTATGCCCATTGTACAGTTAAAAGAAACAATCCAGGAAGGGTTGAGGGACCTGCCCTAGAGACAAAGTAAACCAGAGTCAGAATTAGAATCCAAGCTATCTGATTCCAGAGCCAGTACTCTTCATCAAGAAGAATGATTTAATTATTGTTTTATTTTTACTGCCATGAACACAGATCTTAAAGTCACTTATCATGATACCAGTTTATTCCGTAATTTCTGCCAGGGCTATGCAGCTATAATTCTAGAAAGGAGTGAATAGATTATAGTTTCACCATTTTTGTTGATACAAGGAAATTTAATTAGCTTCCATAAGAAATTACAAATTAAGCTGTTTTCATGTTCATTTTTAAATTTAATTTCTATAGAAAAGGCTCAGAAATCATGAGAGAAGTGTCTTTATTTTGTGATGGATACATAATTTGAACAACTGGAGATACAAATTATGAACTTTTCATACCCAAACTCAATTTCCAATATTGCGGCTATTTCACTGAATATACAAAACTTTGTTTCCTGCCTCAGCTCTTGCAAAATCAGGTAAATAAAACCCTTATGCACACCATGCTCGTGAGCCACATTTCCAAAGGATCGAAACCATAGAGCTATATTTTAATTAAGACCTGTTTTAACACCAACAAAGTCCATTCGGAGACAAATCAATTAGTTCCTATGAAACTTTGTCAAATCCAGAGTGTATTTGTGATGATACCACTTCTGTGTTTGACAGAGATCCCCAAGAAAGGGCACTGTGGTGCTGTACCCAAGCTAGCCCTTTTAATTTGATCTACATTGGGTTTGTTATGGTGAAAAGAAGCCACTGGTTCCAAGAGGATGCACCCTGTAGGAAGTGCCCTGAGCACTATTCGCTCGCTGTGTAGTCAAGTGTAACCACAGTGGTATTCTTTTTCAGGTACTATCATCATGCACATCTGCTTTGGGGCTAGAACTGCCACCATGTTTGGCCTCTTTAAAAAAATAAATAACAATTTGTGATAAATCAGCAAAAATAAAATAGATTTACCTTAGAGGACTAGCTCATCTACCAAATAATGACAGGTAAAATTCAGATTCTTATTATCGGTGATAGCCACTTAGTCTTAGAAATAATACTTAAATTATTTCCACTTCGCTCTAACTCCTGTGAATTGAGAGCGTTTTAGACATCTTTAAAAATAATTTTAATAAGCAAAAAGAGTAAAATCATAGCATTTCTATCCCCAGGTGAGAGTAAATAGAATTTATCAAAGTAAATTCACCTTACATATGAAAATATAGTGAAACAAAATTAACAAGCAGTTGCTCACACTTAACAAAACGGTACTAAGTGCTACCGATGATTCCCAATTGTGTAGAATGTAAAATAACTGGGAATGATCAGTAGTACTTAATACCTTTTTGTTGTTACGTATGAGCTCTCGGTTCTTCTTTTCTTTTTTAATTTGAGAAAAATAAAAATTTCTTGGAAACACCCCACTTCATCCCATCAAGGAAGTTTCTTTGGTAAGCAAGTTACTAATTCACCCATTCTTTCCCGATCTTTTATGCTGGGACAACTTTAAAAATGACAAGGAATACTAAGATAACGATAAACTAGGTTTTTTAGACCTCCTTTTTTTTTTTTTTTTAAACCCTTCCTATCTTTAGCTTTCTTGGCCTGGCAATGTCTTTGCATTCTGAACATGTTAGGGGACATTTGAATCAAAAGGAATGGATTTTTAACAGAATTGTATAATTGTTTCTCTTGATACAATGTATGGTCCCAAACCATTGTGGCACTTTCCCCACTGTCACCCCTATGACCAGAAGATCAATAGACTACCTTTATTTTAAGACAAGGAAAGTGTTTTGCCCACGCATCCTAACCACATGTCAGCTCTTGAGTTTGGCTAGACCTGTGCCATCCAATGCAATGGCCACTAGTCACGCATGGCTATTTACATTTAAATTAGTTAAAAATAAAAGAAAATGCAAAATTCTATTTCTGAGTTGCACGAGTCGCATTTTAAGTGACCAATAGCCACATGTACAAGCAGCTGCTGCTTTGGACATGCTGGATTGGACTGTAGCCTAGAGAATGGCTGTATTTCATTCATCTTTGTGACTTCATCACCTACAACATTGTACATAGTAGCCACTGACGAGACATTCGTTGGTCTGAATTAAGCTCCTCTTTCTCGTAGCTCAAGAAAAAGAAGCCCATAAAACATGTAAGCTTTGCAAGTTATGTCTATGTTTTTGTCTCAAAGATTGATCTGCAATTTGATTTGCTCCTCACCCATACTTGAAATGAGATCATTTAAAAGATGTAATTACATTTTTCAACCAAGCTCATTTTGTACACTGGATGTACCAAAATGTGTATGATTTAAATTCATCAATCAACCAATTGTATTAAATGAGGCACATCTATTGAAAGATTTCCTATTTTGAATATTTTTCAAAAGTGAAAATTCCTTTCACAAAGTAGTCATTCTCTGATTTACCTTTAAAAATGCCATTACATGGGGGCGCCTGGGTGGCTTAGTCGTTAAGCGTCTGCCTTCGGCCCAGGTCATGATCCCAGGGTCCTGGGATTGAGTCCAGTATCGGGCTCCTTGCTCAGCAGGGAGCCTGCTTCTCCCTCTCCCACTCCCCCTGCTGTGTTCCCTCTCTTGCTTGTGTCTCTCTCTCTGTCAAGTAAGAAATAAAATCTTAAAAAAAAGAAAAAAAAGAATGCCATTACATGAACATCAGAATTTGCACTGAATTGAGAATTAGGCAAATAAAAATAGTATTCTTTAAAGGTGCTATCATAAGCATCCAATGTTAAAAGTTTGTAGGATAAATTTACTATTATTACTAATTATAAATAAATAACCAGCACTGCATGGAACTTTACTATATACAAGCAGTTTCACATACATTGCCTTATATGATTTTCACAGAAACTTTATGAGGTAGACAGGGCAAGTCCTTACTGTCTCCATTTGGCCATGTTCAGAAAAACTAATATTTTGTCTCTAAATTCCCATCTTCTTTCCAGTATACCAATGAGGACATAGAAACTATTATTTATGGTGATTAGATTGGAGTTGGAACTTTAATTTTTCTGCCCTATTTGGATGGAACTACTTTCTTAGGAATATGATTTTTAATTATATATAAATACATAACATATACTATATATAAACACCTGTTCAGAGAAGACCCTCAATAAATATTTGCTAAATAAATCAGTGATTACATGCATCATCCTGAAAACAGAGCTGACTATATCAAAGTTCAGTTGCAGAGAACAGAATTCATTCCAGTAAGTTTAAGCCAAAAGTATTAAAATACTTAAAGAATAATTGAGAGTATTAATGGGATAATTCTCTTTCTTTCTCTCTCTCTTCTTTTTTAGGGAGAGCGAGCAAGTTGTGGGGGAGGAGCAGAGGGAGAGAGAAAGAGAATCTTGAGCAGGTTGCACGCGCAGTGTGGAGCCCAATGAGAAGCGTGATCCCACGACCCTGAGATCATGACCTGAGCCGAAATCAAGAGTTGGATGCTTAACTGACTGAGCCATCCAGGCACCCCCAATTTTGCATCTCTAAAATTTTAGAGCCGCCCAGATGATGCTGATGCTGCTGATATGAAAACTACATTTTGAATACCAGCATTTTAGATAAGTCTTCTCCAACCAGGCCACCCAATGAATGGAGTGTGCCAAGGCAATGATTCCCTTAAACCCTTGGGACAGTTAGGTGAGGCAGGTGCAGGCAGAGCCTCTAGGTCAGTTGGCCCCAGCTCCCATCAGTGTGTCATACAAGTACTAATATTTTCCACCTGTGCTGTGATGTGGGAAGCATTGTACTCTTTGCATAAATATATCCGTCATTGAGTCTTTGTCAAGTATTGGCCAATATGTGTACTCTCTTTTGGAATCTTTTATTAGTAGCAAAAATTTTTTTAAATGTTAACTATTCTTGCAACAAATGTAGAGAACTAAATATAGCTTGGGGTCTGGGTGGCTCAGTTGGTTGAGCATCCGACTCTTGATTTTGGCTCAGGCCATGATCTCAGGGTCTGGGGATCAAGCCTAACATCAGGCTCTGCACTCAGCATGGAGTCTGCTTGAGATTCCCTCTCTCTCTGCCCCTCTCCCTGCTCACTCTCTCTCTAAAAATAAGTAAATAAATCTTAAAAAAAAAAGTGAGAAGTAAGATAGCTATAATCAACTTACATATCACCAAGTCAACTCTTATAATTAAGATTTACAGTGAGAAAAGATAGTAGTGAGGGACCTGGGTGGCTCAGTTGGTTAAGAGTCCGACTCTTGATTTCAGCTCACATTATGATCTCAGGGTCATGAGATGGAGCCCTACATCGGGCTCTGAGCTGGGCATGGAGCTTGCTTAAGATTCTCTCTCCCTCTCCCCCTGCTGTGCCTCCACCCCCCATGCACATGCACAGTCTCTCTCGCTCTAAAAAAAAAAAGAAAGAAAAAAGATCTAAGATGGCTTCAGCTCTTCTGCCAATGACATCAAAATGACCATAGGAAGGGAGAAGAGAGAAAGTCCATCTGCTTGATTGTTTCTATAGTGTGCAATGCTTTTTTGCAGAAAAGAAGTGGAAATGTACAAAAACAATATTTAGAATTGTTTCTTCCTGAATACCAATATATACATCTGCAATTTAAAGTTGTTTTTTTTTTTTTTTTTTGGTTCTACAGACAGTAAGACAAACTCTAGTCGTTTTAAACTAGGTGAGGCAATAGTTCTACCTAGACAAATTGAGTTCTTGTCACAAGCAGCAACATTTCAACCACTCCTTATATCCCTTCTCTGCCCCCAACTTCCCAACCTTATCAACCAGCTAGAAGTGGAACACTAAGGATGTATTTGTTGGGTAAGAAAAAGAGAGAATTTTGCAGCCATAACCTTACATGGAGAGCAGCCCTGTGTGCCCTATGGTGTGAGGTTCTGAATGGTCACTAGCACCATCGCTATTATATGTCCAGGGAAGGGAGGTAAAGAACTGAGATCACCAAAGATAAATTTCACCCACTTCACAACTTTAAAAGATTAAGTCTGCCCAGTGTTGTTGTGGGGAAGGACGATTGCCAATCACCTCCAGATTACCAAGCTCCAGCCTTGCAGATTCAGATAAAAGAGAGAAAAGAATGGGTTAAAGAAGATAAATGATCTTGGAGTGGTGGCTGGCTCAGTCAGTAGAGCATGTGACTCTGGATCTCAGGGTCATGAGTTCAAGCCCCACACTGGGCCCGGAGCCTACTTTAAAAAAAAAAAAAAGACATAATCTAGAAATGAAATGGGTTGAAGCATCAGGCCTGTATTGACTGCTGTTTACTTTATCCCTGGTATTTTGAAGGGATCTAGTTATAACATGCCAGACATTACAATTCAATACTGAGACAGATTCAATGATTCACAATCCAGTTGACATCATTGCCACATTGTGAAAGAATTGATTCTCACTCTTTTTTTTTATAAAGATTTTATTTATTTATTTGACAGACACAGTGAGAGAGGGAACACAAGCAGGGGGAGCAGGAGAGGGAGAAGCAGGCTTCCCGCTGAGCAGGGAGCCCGACGCTGGGCTCGATCCCAGGACCCTGAGGTCATGACCTAAGCCGAAGGCAGACGCTTAACGACTGAGCCACCCAGGCGCCCCCTTACTGTTTTTTTTTCAAAGATTTTATTTATTTGAGAGAGAAAGAGAGAGAGCACTTGAGCAGGGGGAGGGGCAGAGGGAGAGAATCCCAAGCAGACTCTGCACCAAGCCCGGAGCCCCAATGCGGCTGGATCCCACAACCCTGAGATCACGACCTGAGCCAAAACAAAGAGTTGGACACTCAACCAAATGAGCCACCTGGTGCCCAATTCTTACTTCTAGACACCCACAGCTATATCACCTCTCTTCTGCATTTTCAGTTGGTCTTACAGCCACCTGACTAAAAACTACATTCCCAGCCCCCCTTGCAGCTAGGTGTGGCCATGTGACAAAGTTCTTGCCAATGGAATAGGAGCAGAAGGATGGTGGAATTGCTGCATCATTGCTTAGAAAGAAATTGTTTGCCCTCCGTGTTCTCTCTTTCCCTTCCCACATGCGGGAGAACACAGGTGGGACTGAATCAGCTTCCACCGTACAGAACACTGTAAGAGAAGGCAGGGCAACAAGGTCCCTTGGTGATTTTTATGGAGCAGAGCCACTTCCCCAGCCTGAGCCACGTACTTCCAGACTGTTACATGAGAAAGGCAAACTTCCATTTTGCTTGTATGCCTTATTTGGGGATCTCTTGGTAATGGCAGTTTCTAGTCTAGACCTAACATATCTATGTCAGACCCCCCAGGGAGGGAAACAGGATTCCTGGAAACCACAGCTTGAAAGAATACATATTCTTTTATACTTTTCAATTTTGTGCCATATACACATATTCCCTAGTTATTAAAAATTCATCAATTCATTAATTTGTTAGTGCCTTTGTATCCCAGTTAAATTAAACAAAAACTAGTATTATCTTACAAGAGAGTGTTTTTTCGTCCTGGCTAAGAGAAAGAGGCATGTTGTTTGTCCCTAGATCTTCAATATCTTGGCTTCTACCACCAACTTTAGCAGATACTCCTAGAAGAATGTGATAGCGGGAGCAACAATCTAAATCATTAAGTATGGTGGTAACTAAGAACCAAATGCCACATGAGTACTAATGGTTTCATGGGAACACAATACTTTCTGTGCTGTCATCTCTTTCCCTCCCCCACTTTGCTCGTTTGTTTTGTTTCTTAAATACCACACATCAGTGAAATCATATGGTATTTGTCTTTCTTGACTGATTTCGCTTAGCATTATACTCCCTACCTCCATCCACGCCATTACAAAGGCAAGAGATAATTTTTACCTTCCCACTATAGTCATATCATCAAAAGAAACTTTATTTAGATGATTGCAAAATCATTTTTAAGGAGGCCAAATTGATATATGATTCAGATGGGGAAGAAGGACACAATGACCCATTAATAGTGGACATGATTCTCATTCTGCAGAATGCTTCCTGGAGCTAGCCCACATTCAGAATTACCGCTGATTTCTGGAGAAACTTTGTACAAGGAAAAAAATGAATTCAGAATTATTTCATCACTGATTCCCATGATTTGAGTAAGAACTTAATGTTATGTTTGGCTTCAATGGGAAAGTTACTGAAAATATTTTGGCAATGCCCAATGTTATAAAAAAAAATGTATTGGGGATTACAGCAGCATCTAACATTTGCAGAATACTTTACAGCACTCCTTCTCTTATATAATGGATGTGAGCACAAGAAATAGAACCTCACTTGTGAACATGTGCTGAGTAATAGGGCAAGTGTATAATATAGGACAAAGTGTAGGCTACTCTAACACTGTAAGATTGGGAAAAGAATAACACCATTGTCAACATTTATATAGCCATTCTGTTCCTTGCTCCATTAGTACAGATGATTAGAAATGATTTTTTAATGTCTCAATGAAACTGTTCTGAAAAGCAATCTGTCTGAGAGGCAGGTGATAGGGTGGACTTAAGCCTTGGCGGAGGGGGGATGTGAATGATTGACACACACCTTCTCCTGGTCTGGGGCATATATTTGAATCTGTAAACAAATACAGGGGTGTTTGACTCTTGACTTAGTGAGTTATATTCAGAGATTTGGGGAATTTGGAGGCTGAGAAAGAAAGGAAGAGAAGATTGGGAGCAAGAATCTGGGAGAGCAGAGTGGAAGGTATGGCTTCTCACCACTCCACTTCTACTCCATCCCAACGCACTGGGGCCTGTGAACTCGTTAGGTCCTTGCGAAAAGAAGTGTTAGAATCAGAAACTGAAACTTTCTCATGATACTTTGTTGGACTAGGCACATATAGTGCTGTTTTGAGACCTAAGTAAGAAAGGACAGAGTGGGATGGGTCGTTGTCTTAATTGCGGGGTGGGTGGAGAAAATCACGCCTACCATGTGCCTCGTAGGATGGAGCAGCAGGTCCTAGCAACAGGGTGGGCGCCTCCTTCAACCATATTTTGAGCAAGGAACTTCCACCCCCACAGGAACATGAGCACATTTGTGCCTCAGCACATGTAAGAAACTCATTCACAACTCCCAAATTAATTAGTGAAGGTTTTATGAAGGAGTTACTGAAGTCTTTTAGGTAGGCATGTATACATCTGGTTTACCAAAAAAATACCCCATTTATTCCCAATTTTATATTCCATAGGTATTCCTCACTTTATAAAATGATTTCAGAAAAGTTGACTATAAATAAAACGTGAAGTAAATTCTTTTCTAGTGGAGGAAAAATTCCGATAAATTGGATTTAGAACTTTTGACAATGGGGGGAACTGAGATGAATGCTAGTTTGGAGCAGGGTGGGCACTGACAAGCCAATGGGGATGTACCCCCTACTCTGAAATGACTCCTCCACTATTAGCCTCTGCCAGAGTCGCCATGTTCACAACTCCAGATTTTTAAGCTGGTATTTGTGGAGCCTAAAAAATGAGACTGTAATAGCATCATTTCTGCTGGTACTATTATCACACCAAATTAAAATTTACTTAAAATTATGTAGAACAGGGGCACCTGGCTGGCTCAATCAGTGGAGCGTGCAGCTCTTGATCTTGGGGTTGTGAGTTCAAGCCCCACATTGGATGTAAAGATTAATTAAAAAGAATCTTTAAAAAAATTATGCAGAACAAATCAGTTCCATGTTCATTTTCCAAAAGTTTAGAATGTTTTGTATCGAATGTTGTAATCCCTCTTAGGGACCATGCTGATTAGCACACAAGGACAAGATTCTAATCCATCAGTGGTAAATGAACCTATAATGGACATCTCTTGTTTTTAACAGTCTGGTTTCTCCCCTTTATATTAGAACTCTTCTTTCCTGTAAGGAACCCAGTCCTGGTGTCTCAGGTGGGGCTGAACTCTCACACGGGCATCATGACAAGTGTGCAAGTGACCAGGGCAGGCCAACCAGAGTTCCCTGTTGCCTCAGTGTCCTTGCTCGTTTCAAAGATGTATTTGTGACCCAGCAGAACATATCAGAATTGCTTCCAGGAGTTTTTGGTCAGAACTATTGGGATAGACTTGTTTGTGTTGGATTTGCTAAGCTGGGAGCTTAGGCATCTGGGACTGGAGAAGCCCAGAATGAAACTGCAAGAGATAAGCAGAGCTAGGAGATAGGGAAACAGGCCTAAAGACATCATTTGAAACACTGGATTCAGTTATGCCTGAAGCCAACTTCATGTTGACTCCCCTTTCTTCTCCTACCATCCACTCAAGAGCAGTAGGCTCAATTACTCCAGTCCCAAATCAATTTACCTGGCTCACCAGGAGTAAAAACTCCCACCACTTCCCAGTCCTGGGTTCCTGGGGTTTGCTTCCAGGCAATGGTGTCAAATGAAACAACTGGCGAGACAATAAGAATATGCAAGCACATGATTCTTTATCTTCATTAACTAGGGAGTTAATGAAGTCAGGGAGAAAGACAACAGTTTAGAAGTACCTAAAAGCTCTCTCAAGCCCACAGAATCTAGAGAATCTTTTTTATAAACAGAAATCATTTTCCTCATGATACAACTCTTTTATCTGTGGTCACATCACTTCCAAAATGCCTCTCCAGATAGTCCTCCAAGGTTTAGTTTGTTTACTTTTTGGCATGTGGTCTTTGCCATTATCATAAAGAAGGTGTTCCATCATGAGAACACCTGTGGGGAGGGGCACCTGGCTGGCTCAGTGGATAGAGCATATGACTCTTAATCTCAGGGTTGTGAGTTTGAGCCCCACATTGAGTGTAGAGACTACTTAAAAATAAAATCTAAAAAAAAAAAAAAAAGGAACACCCGTGGGGAAAGAGCCCATCACAACTTTAATGAAGCTTGAACCACCCCAGGTTCAATCCCCACTGTGTTCTTGGCTCCTCTTGCCTTTGTATTCACAAAAACAGACTTTCTGCTGTCCCTGCCCACCTCTCTCCTTGTTCTGTCTCTTTCCAAAACTTGTGGTGGACACATTCATTTTGCCCTGAATTTACTAATTTAACTTATTTTATCTTTACTAACTAATATGGGTAGCTTTTCTCCCTCCTACGTAACACATTCTCTCTCTGAAGTTCTCTTTGAGACCAAAAATGTCCATTCAGCCCCCTTAACCTCCCAGCTTTCCTGAGCCAATAAATTCTTCATTTCCGTAAGCCTGTTTACGGAGGGTTTCTTTCACCAAAAAGTGATTCTAGTTCCTGCCACAACGTGCTGAACCATTAAACCCTTCTCAAGGGTTTCCATTGCTATAGCCAGTTATCAGGATGTTTGCTATCATAATTCCTGAGATGAGGGAAAGCATGGTAGCATGACCGCACACCTATGCCTCCTCCCAAACACTAGTAAACTAACAGTAAAAGAATACAGTAAAAAGGTATTAGCCCCCAACAAAAAATTGGAGAGGAAACGGAAACAAAGACTATTCAACAAACTTATGGAAGATGAAAAGTAGATGGAGAAGTCATAACTAACCTAATAAAACAGAGGAAGTTGAAATCCAAGCATCTCAGAGGGGGATTTCCAATGAATAATGAGCTAGAAACTGAGAGTCTCAGGGCTTGGACCACAAAAGGTAGAAGTGAAGGTGTGACTCCGAAAGTAATGTGACTGGTGAACTATATGTGGGAAATGGTTGGGCCTCTAGTCCCCAGTCCCCTTCTCAATTCTAAGGAGCCAGAAAAATACCACTCCACAGGAGAATGGAGGTTCATATTCTGGAGAAATTAACCCAAGAGGCTCTGGACTTGAAGACTAAGCCACATGCAGGGTAAGGACAAGTCATCAAGTTGAAAACAAGAGTATCATATAAGAAGCTCATACTGACCTATGGGGAGCCTCAGGCACGTCCCTCTCCCCCGCTCATACCTAATCAACTAGAGATTCTCCTCTGAAGAAACCAGACAGTCCCAGAGGAAAGATCTACAGACCTTTCACACTGACATTAGGCAGTCTCCAAATAATAAGGCTGGTTCAGGACCCAGTGATCCTACAGCAAGGCCCTTCAAGCAATAAACCTTGTCAATGCACCCAGACCCCCAAAGAGCTTTCTCATAAGTCAGTCTTAAAAATTAGTGGCCAGCCAAGGAAGCCAGACATTTGAGGAAAAACCTGCAACATGAAAGAAGTATCCCAAAGCAAACAGAAAAATGGAAGCCAGAAAGTCCTTGACCCTGGAAGGAGTAAAGTCTAGTTACAATCACTGCTTCTGAGGATGTTTGATCAGCAGAGTTAGCACTACTATGCCCACAAAGTGTCATATGGCTTGGATTACATTCAACTGCAAGTAACAGAAAACCAGACCACAATTAACTAAATAGCAGTTTTATTCTAACATAACAGGAAGTTGAAGATATTCAGCAATATCCTGCTAGAACTCAAGCTCCAGGTTCAGGGATCTTTGCTTTGTTTCTATCAAGAGTGCCTAGAACAGCACCTAGAATATAATAGGGCTCAAAAAATATTTGTAAATTGAATGAATGAATCTCTTCCTCTTTTCTCCTTGCTCCCCTACTCCACCTCTCACCTTTTGCAGAAGAAAACCGTAATATTTCAGGCATGTGAGGGAACTTTTTGCAAAAGGTAGAATCATCCCCTAGTTCCCATTCTATGCTATACATTGTCCAGCCATCAAAAGGTACTATCAATCCTATACAACTACCTGAATGACTAGACTTTTAAGAATTATGCCAAAAAGGGACGCCTGGATGGTTCAGTCATTAAGTGTCTGCCTTCGGCTCAGGTCATGATCCCAGGGTCCTGGGATGGAGCCCCGCATTGGGCTCCCTGCTCTGCGGGAAGCCTGCTTGCTTCTCCCTCTCCCACTCCCCCTGCTTGTGTTCCCTCTCTCACTGTGTCTCTCTCTGTTGGATGAATAAATAAAATCTTAAAAAAAAAAAAAAAGAATTATGCCAAAAAATGTGATGAAGAGAGTGTGCACAGCCTTTACTTCTGCCACTATTGCTGGTTGTGTATGAACAGATCCTTAATCACCACTCCCACTAGCAATGCTCCTATGTTCTTTAGGCTGAAGTTTCAAGGAGAAGGAAGTGGAGTGGTTACAATAGACTGTGGTTAGAAGACCAAATAGGACACAGGTCTGAAGCAGGACCTTTTTAAACAGCCATTTTGATGTAGCCAGGTCCAAATGGTCAGTGTAAATGTAAAATCACTATTTTATTTTATTTTATTTTTTAAGATTTTATTTATTTATTTGACAGAGAGAGACACAGCGAGAGAGGGAACACAAGCAGGGGGAGTGGGAGAGGGAGAAGCAGGCTTCCCGCGGAGCAGGGAGCCCAACGCGGGGCTCGATCCCAGGACCCTGGGATCATGACCTAAGCCAAAGGCAGACGCTTAACGACTGAGCCACCCAGGCGCCCCTAAAATCACTATTTTAAAAATGCACCAAGTAATGGATGCAGCAGACATTCTTGACCGTAGCACTATTATTAAGAGAATTATTTTCAAACTTAATGAACTGAGAATAATGGATCCTGTTTGATATATATATCCAGTGTAATATATACCAGATCAAGATAAAAGATAGCATAATCACAAGATCTATAGGAAGTAGAAGTATCTATCCTCTAGTCTAGAACAGTATTTCTCACCATTTTTTTTTTAATCCTTCTCCTCTTTCAGTAAATACAAGAATCTCATCTCCTGCAGAAATTCATTTCCTATCACCCAAGGAGACTTTGTCAAACTTTACTTTCTTTAGTTACAATATGAAGTTTGTTTAACCAGCCAATCGAAAGTCTCTGAGTCTCAGCTTTTGAGCAGTCTCTTGAATAACTCAGTCATGAGGGCAGATGCTCAGTGACATTCGGAGGCTGGAGGCTCAGTGATGGGAGATGGCAGGGTAAAAGGGGAGAGGGGCCTCAGATCCAGGCGGTATCCAGGATCCTTGCTGGCCTCTGCTGTGGAAGGACTGCTTTGGTCTTCTCCCTGTGTGATGGCTCCTGAGTGCAAATGTTCCTTCCTCTCTAGCCATTGTGGTATTGTGCTGCCATTGCTGATGGAGTCGCTGGTCTTGTCCATTTCTTTTGAGTCATAAAATCTCTCCGTACGTGGCTCTCTGTCCCAGCACAGGCATCTATTCGGTGGTGTTCTGCCACATGGTTAACAACTGTCCATTTCCAGCTCACAACATGTCCTCAGGCCCCTAACTGCACAGGGTACTCCCTAGGGTGCCTCTTCGGGGACGGCGTGTTCCTCTGGTGATGGCTTCATGAATCCTCTTGAATCTCTGGCTGCTACGGAAGAGGAGAGCTTCTCAAAGATCTCATAGTGTTTTTCTCTGGTCTCCAAGTGAAGATGAGAGCCTGGGGTAGCCACGAGTGGACAGGGACTCAGAGAGTTACATTGAGTAGATTCATGGTGGCGTTCCACACCTACCCCTTGGGCCCTCTTCTCACGCAATATTGTCATTGGCTAAGGAAGAGAGAAGCTGAGAGAACAGGAAACTTTGCTTCCCCCCTTCTGGTCTCAGTAGCTGCACATCCATCTTGATAGGCCCCATTCACTTTTCAGCAAATGTTTACTATTGTCCTTTATGTATAAAATGCACACTATGTATTTCAGGGAATGCAATAGTGAACAAACCATGATCCTCATTTGTTCTCTGAGATTATGATCTAGAACAGGAGATGAGATGTGTATACAAATTATGATTTTTTACTAATTGCTACTTTGTGTCAGAAGTTTTTTGGGGGGGTTATTTTGTTATTTATTTGAGAGAGAGAGAGAACAAGCAGAGGGAGAGGGAGAGAGAATCCCAAGGAGACTCCACACTGAGCGCAGTGCCCAATGCAGGGCTCCATCTCACGGCCCTGAGATCATGACCTGAGCCAAAACCAAGAGTCGGACGCTTAACCACTGTACCACCCAGGCGCCCCATCAGAAGAGTTTTTTAAAAACAAATGAGTCAAACCTCTCATGTGCTCCTATCCTTCAAATGCTTTGTAAACATCTTTCATAGCTCATGCAGCTTGCATTTGGATTAATAATTTATAATTTAAAGAGATATGTCAGTCACCATTAAAAGATATATAGACTAAACATGGAAACATAAAAATGGTTAATTTGTTATGGTGATGGAATTATGGGTGATTTTCCCTCAGTAGTTTTGATTTATATCACCATTACATGATGATGTTTATGAATTTTTTATGCTTTAAGGAAAAAGGCTAAAAATCGTTGTCATCCACAACCAGCTCCAGAGACTGATTCCCAAGTTAGCCTCGTTCATCTCTGAATTAATCTCCTGAGGATCTGAGAACTTGATAGGCACAGAACACTGCTGGCTTTACATGGTCATAGCAACATATTTTTAAACCATTTGAGGATGTTTTATGTATCATAACATGAAATACAGTTTTAAAATAAGCGTTAAACCTTTAAAAAGTGATGTGCTCAGAAACAAAATCATACAAAAATCAGTTGTGCACCAACAATGAAATATCTGAAAAAGAAATACAGAAAACAGTCCCATTTACAATAGCATCAAAAACAATAAAATACTTAGAAATAAACATAACGAAGGAGGTGAAAGATCTGTACACTGAAAACTATAAGACTTTGATGAAAGAAATTGAGAAGACACAAATAAGTGGAAAGATGTCCTGGGTTAATGGATTGGGATGAATTAATATTATTAAAATATTCATACTATCCAAAACCACCTATAGATCCAGTGCAGTCCCTATCAAAATTCCAATGGCATTCGGCATTTGTCACAGAATTTTTTTTTTTTTAATCCTAATATTTGTATGGAGCCACAAAAGACGTCAAATAGCCAAAGCCATCCTGGGAAAGAACAAAGCTTTAGGCATCATGCTGCCTTATTTCAAATTATATTACAAAGCTCTAGTAATCAAAACAATATAGTACAGGCATAAAAATAGACACAGAAACCAATTGAACAGAATCAAGAGCCCAGAAAAAAATTGTGTACCCATGGCCAACTTATATTTGACAAGGGAGCCAAGAATGCTCACTGGGGAAAGGACAGTCTCTTCAATAAATGGTGTTGGGAAAATTGGATAACTAATCATGAAAAAGAATGAAATTGGATCCCTTACACCACTCACAAAAATTAACTTGAAATGGATTGAAAACTTAAAGGTAAAGCCTGAAACTATAAAACTCTTAGAATATAACATAGGGGAAAAGTTCCTGGACAGTGGTCTTGGCAATGATTTTTTGGATATGATACCAAAAGCACAAGCAACAAAAGTGAAAATAAACAAGTGGGACTACATCAAACTAAAAAGCTTCTGCACAGCAAAAGAAACAATCAACAAAATGAAAAGGCAACCTATGGAATGGGAGTAAATATTTGCAAACCATCTATCTAATAAGGGGTTAAAATCCAAAATACATAAAGAACTTCTACAACTCAATAGCAAAAATAATAATAATCAGTTTCAAAATGGTATAGGACCTGAATAGACATTTTCCAAAGAACACATACAAATGACCAACAGGTACATGAAAAGATGCTCAACATCACTAATCAAGGAAATCAAATCAAAACCACAATGCGATATCACTTCAATCTGTTAGAAAGGCTATTTTCAAAAAGACAAGAGTTAAGTGCTAAGGAGAGTTTGGAGAAAAGGAGAGAACCCTTATGCACTGTTGGTAGGAATGCAAATTCGTACAGCCAATATGGAAAAAGAGTTGGAGGCTCCTCAAAAAATTAGATCTAACCATATGATCCAGCAATCCACTTCTGGGTATATATCTGAACGAAATAAAATCACAATCTTAAGAGTCATCTGTACTTCCATGTTCACTGGAGCATTATTAACAATATCCAAGACATGGAAATAACCTAAGTATCTGTGCACAGATGAACGGATAAGGAAAACACACACACACACACACACACATAATATTATTCAGCCATGAAAAAGGAAATCCTGCCATTTGCCACAACATGGACAGACCTTGAGGGCATTATGCTAAGTGAAGTCAGACAGCGAAAGACAGATACTATATGATTTCTCTGATACATGGAATCTAAAGAAGCCTAACTCCTAGAAAGAGTGGTGATTGCCAGGGAGAGGTGGGGGAAATAGGGAGATGTTCATCAGAGGGTACACACTACCAGTGATAAGAAGAATAAATTCTGAGGACCTAATGAACAGCATGGTGACTATAGTGAACGACATTGTATTATATACTTGAAAGTTGCTAAAAGAGGAGATCTTAAGTGTTCTCACCACACACACAAAAAAGGTGACTTTGTGAGGTGATAATGGAGCCGTTGACTAACTTTATTGTGGTAGTGATTTTACACTATATATGTGTATCAAATCATCATTCTGCACACTCTAAACTTATACGATGTTATATTTCAATTACATCTCAATAAGGCTGGGGAGTGGGGGAGAAAAATGATGTGCTTGTAGAACTCTTTTTTTCAAAACCCATTTTACATTTTTTTGATGCTCGTTGTTAACAGTCCCACATGGACACACTAACTGCCAGTTAACTAGACAGGAAGTTTCCTTAGGGAAACGGTGTCAGCAGCAATACCATCTGCTAATTTACCAATGATCATTATCCTGATTCCCTGTATTTAACAATTAGTAGTCTATACCAAGGGTCCTCAAATGGGCATTGGGCTCTACTAAAACTAGGAAACATGCATCTGAGCCTTTGGCAGCCATCAAGCCACTCCTATTAACAACTTCCCTCACAACCTTCACACATCCCCAGTCCCCCAAAAAGACAAGGGGCCAGCAGCAGCCTCTTCTCTGCTGCAGCCTGGGGGCTTCTCTGGAGAGACACTTGTACCACCTCCTCCCATTGACATCCTCCCCCACTGTTCTCAGCCCCCACTCAGGTCTCTCCGTGACCTGAGACTTTCAGGGAAGTGCTTACTTAGGAGGTAGAGATCTCTGTTAGTGGGTGACAAGCCCAGGAGGGTATCTGAATCTTGGTGGCAAGTCATGTCATGGTGGTGTCGTATAATCCTTCGTGGCTTCACAAAGTGCCCTGTACTCAGTATAGTTCCAGCCTGACTGGAAAAAAGCCAGTAATAAAAATAGCATCTAATGTATGGAGAATGTACCACATGCCAAGCACTCTGTTAAACACTTTACATTTATTAACTCACATAATCCTTACAGCAATCCTGGCAAATAAGGATTCTTACTATCCCATTTTACCAATGAGAAAAGTGAGGCGAGGAGATTCAAGAACGCTAAAGTTACACAGCTAGTAAATAATTGTTAGAATCAGGTTTTCTTACATTGTAAGCAATAGAAACCTTCTTGAGCTAAATTCAGCTCCATCCTCCTACAGGAAAAGGAGATGTAAGAACAGAAGGGTATTACCAGGAACCCAAGGTCAGGAACATCAGGCATCAAGATGGACTTGAATCAGGAATTGGAAATCTGTTAGGAACAGTGTGAATGCCCAGAGTTCATGGGAGGGTGTGTTTGTGGCTAGGAGTTCATCTCTCTCTCTCTTCCTTTCGATCCTCCTTCCTCAAGGTCTCTTGCCTCATTCTCTGCCTGTCTTCCTCCTTCTGTTTCATTCTTTTCTATGCTCCAGGCATAGGCTCTGCTGCTCCATATGTGCACAGCCAAATATAGTTGCCCCCCCCCCATAGCTTGCAAGTTTACTTGCTCTAAATCCAAGTGGGAATGACTCTAAATATTAGGAGAGGGAATTTGATTAATCTTGTTTCCTCCTCTGATCCAATTAAATATGTCCAGTCAGGCCATCACACAATATAAACATGATTGTAGGGGGCGGGTTCTCAGAGAAGGAGGCTTGTGGTCTGGGAAGACTTCCCAAAATGTGTATTCTCCAGTGCTTGAGATCGAATTAGAACGCAGGTCTTTCTGACCCTAGAGGCAGAGTTCTTAACTACCATGTTATTCTGAAAGAAAGAAAGTGAATACCTACGGGATTTCTACATTGCTAAAATCATAGCAAACAATGTTTTGTAATGCTTGATTTATTAAACTGGATAAAGATTCATTACAATATTCCACACGCTTTTGTGTATCTAAAACATTTCATCATTTAAAAAGCCAAAGCATCAGGAGCAACAAGAAAACAAAGCACTTGCTGCCCAGGGGCTTCCAGAAGTTCCTCGTCCACAGGGTCAAGGAGCTTGAAGTGCTGCTGACGTGCAACACACCTCACTGTGCAGAGATTGCTCACAGTGTCTCCTTCCGGAACCGGAAAGCCGTTGTGGAAAGAGCAGCCCAGCTGGCCATCAGAGTCCCCAATCCCAATGCCAGGCTGCGCAGCAAAGAAAAGGAATGGACAGACGGCTTATGTGCACATCATATTTGTGTTAATAAAACCATAAAATTACAAAAAAGAAAAGCAAAAACAAAAACAAAAAAAGCCAAAGCATCATAAAACATTGAGATTTTAGAAAAACACACGTTTAAAAAAAACAGTTTTTTAAATGCATGGTTGAGCTTGCTGGAAGATAAAGGAAATCCGTGGGGGCCAGAGAAAACCAGAGAAGTTAAGTGGTGAGTGTTTGTCCTGAGGCATCTGCTGATCCCTGGTGACCTAATACTTGAGCTTTAATAAACCTCTTGGGTATGAGAGCTGCAAGAGAAAAGCTGGAGTCTTTCACAAGATGGGGGATCAGAACAGAAACCCTCGATGCTAGAATGCTCTAAGGTAATCCGCTAAATGGATGATACAAGAAATTCTCATCTGTTTCGGCACTGAGATCTCCCAACCACAAAGCACGTACTATCACATGAATCCTGGGCATTCATGCTGCCTAGACGGCCAGCAACCCCCAATCTGAAAACTTAGCTAAAGTGGTCCTAGACCGCCAGTGCTCCCAAGCATTTAGTAGGTACCCCCCCCCAAAAAAAATCTCTTTGCTGGGACACACTTTAAACCCAGGCTTCAGAGAATTCCCACGAAGTTCCAAGGAACAGGACCTCACCCCCGTAAGTGAAAGTCGCCGGAAACAACAAACAGCAAAATCTGCCTACTACAAATACAAATGGAAAGACATTTTTTTCATAAATAAAACATCATAAAGACGTCAGTTCTCTCAAGGTGACTTACAGATTCAGTGCAATTTTGAATCATAACCCCCTCAGGTTTTTTCCATTGAATGTTACAAGTTTCTTTTGGCGGTTAGATGGAAAAGCAGAGTGCCAAGTGTAGCCAAGACACTCCTGACAAACAGATGGGGAGGTTTGTCCTACTGAATATTAAGACCTTTTATAAAAACTTTGTAGTATTAACTCGGAGACAAATAGACCAGCAGAACAGACTAGATAACCCAGAAATGGGTTTATATGTGATATGTAATAGAACCAGCACTGTGACAGGTTACAGAAGCATGCACACAGTATGAGTGCTTGTATACGAAAGTTGAAAACGGACAAAATCAAGCAATATGTTATTGAGGGATACATAAGTCCCCGGTAAAATTATTTTTAAAAGCAAGAAATGAAATGCAAACTTTCACACCCACAGGGCTTGGGGAGAATGGGATTGGAGAATTGCTCGCAGCCGTCAAAAGTATTGGTAATGCTCTCCTTAAACTGAGTGGGGAGTACAGACATGTTCAATTTATTCTTTATCTTTAAACTGTACAAATACATTACATATGCTCTTTTGTTTTAATATCTTCATATTTTTAATTTAAAAGGTGACTTGAGTTTATTTTAAAAATCACTAAATTTAAAAAAACAAGTTGAAAATGCATAAATAATACAGAATTAAAGTATCGGTATTGTATAGAACTCATATAAATCGATCAGATAAATACTAAGACCATGTTAGAAAATGAAACAGAAGTCAAGAATAGACAAATTCAAACAAGAGGAAATATAAACAGTAGATAAACATACAGAGTAAAAAAAGTTTCATCAACCTAGTAGTAAAAAGAAGTTAAAATTTAGTATTTAAATACTATGTCTCAAATTTTAAAAAAGATAAAAAATATACTCATTTTTGGCACCGTACTGCTGATAGAGGCAAGTAAATTAATACAAATTTGTGAAAAGCAAATTATCAATACCTATCATGAGTCCTATAGCGTTGATACCCTTTGGTTAAATAATACCATTTCCAGGAATCTGTTGTATAGAAATTATTCTTATACATCAACACATATTTTTTGTTACAAAGAGTATAATATTTACTGAATGCTTATGCCATGTGCTAACTGTGGTGCTAAACCATATGAAAGAGGGTGTCGCAGTCCCAATCTCACAAATAAGGAGACTTGAGCTAGGTTACTGCCCAAACTACTCAGCCGGCAGGTACTACGGCCCAATCTAAACCCAGGCACTGTGATTCTAGAACCCATATTTTTTTTAAGTTTTTTTTTTTAAGATTTTATTTATTTAGGGACACCTGGTGGCTCAGTCGGTTAAGCGTCTGCCTTCGGCTCAGGTCATGATCCCGGGGTCCTGGGATGGAGCCCCGTGTCAGGCTCCTTGCTCAGCGGGGAGCCTGCTTCTTTCTCCCTCTGCCATTCCCCCTGCTTGTGCTCTTTCTCTCAAATAAATAAATAAAATCTAAAAAAAAAAAATTTTATTTATTTATTTATTTATTTGATAAAGACAGAGAGAGAGAGCACAGATAGGCAGAGTGGCAGGCAGAGGGAGAGGGAGAAGCAGGCTCTCCGCTGAGCAGGGAGCCCGACTTGGGGCTCAATCACAGGACCTTTGGGATCATGACCTGAGCCGAAGGTGGCCGCTTAACTGACTGAGCCACCCAGGCGCCCCTAGAACCCATATTTTTAAGTGCCACACTATCCTGGAGCGTTGCAGCATTGTTTCTAATTGTCAAAAACAAAACAGAACATTTCTTCACAATTCAATAAACAGTGTGAGACAATTCATGGAGAAGAAATGAAAGGAAAAAGAAAAAAAAACCCTAGCAACAACCTTAATGTCCAACAATAGGCAAATAGCACAATAAAGCATGGTACTATGTTTACGTGCAAGAAGAGAGGGGAGATTACTCATTTCAGAGAAATGTTAGTACATGGGAGAATAGGCATCTTAGAATTGAAGAAATGTGGCATCATGTTTCGCTGCAAATGTATTACTGTTAAAATTAAACTAAAAATGAAAGTCCTACTTATGGTAAATCAACTGCATCATCTTAGTAAGCAAAAGGAGAGTACTTCTGCATTTCTATTTTAATTTAGTGTGAGTAGATAATACATTCATATTGTCCAAATATCAAACAAGTCTAAAAATATACATAGTAGAAAGTCTCAGTCCCGTTCTGTCCCAAATGCAGTCGGTTCCCAACCATAACCCCAACACAGCTCATCAATACTAGTAGTGTCTTGTTTAGCCTTCCAGGGGATTGTTCCTGGTCAAAGAGGACAACTTTTGTCCTCTTCTTTTTTTACATGCATAATAAAATACTAGATGCATTTTCCAGCAACTTTTTTTCATTTAGTCTATCTTGAAGATCTTTCTGAATCAATACAAAAAGCACTTACTCATTCTTTTTAATAGCTGTATAGTATTCCAAAGTAGCTGTACCATAAATTATTTAACAACACCTATATTAATTGGCATTTGTGTTGCTTCCAATTTTTTGCTATTATAAAAAAATGCTGCAATGAATTCTATTTCTTAGATACTATTTCTAGAAATCATTGTTGAAAGTGGAGTGCTGGGTCCATATGTATATCCATTTATAGTTTTGATGGATCCTACCAATCCCTAATGCACTAAAACTTTATACCATTAGGTCTTCCTACCCAAGAACGTGTTCTGCTTTTCCATTTGTCCCAACCTTCTTTTGTGGAGGACAACACATTTTGGACCCACTAGGTTTTTTTTTTTAAAGATTTTATTTATTTATTTGAGAGAGAGCAAGAAAGGGAGAGAGAACACAGAGGGAGAGAGAGAGGAAGAAGCAGACTCCCCGCTGAGCAGAGAGCCCAATGAGGGACTCGATCCCAGGACCCTGGGATCATGACCTGAGCCAAAGGCAGACACTCAACCAACTGAGCCACCCAGGCGCCCCAGAACCCACTACTTTTCAAAAAGCAATGCACAGACATAAAACTGTATATATCAATGATCTCAGTTATGAAAAAAAAAGGGGGGGTAAAAGGAAATAGTTCATTATATTAACATTAATCTATCAGGGCAGCTGGGATTATGAGTTACATGTGTTTCCTCTAGTTTTTTTTTATCCTTTTCTGCATTTTTCAATTTCTTGCTTTATTTTGTTTTGCTACAATGAGCATGAATAGTTTTTAAATAAGGCCTTTTTAATTAAATGTCATCTGGCCCAGTCTTCTGCCTTCAGTCTGCCAAGAAGAGACAACTAAAGCAAAAAGTTTAAATGACAGGCCTGGGGTCACATTAAACTATTCATCTTGGTTGGAGGACAGTTCTTGCCTCCCAGCATGGGGCTTTTTTAGCTCCCCACTTCTCATACTTCTCTGCATTATTTGGCAACAGTGGAAGTTTTGGTTACTTTATGAAATTTGGGAAAGTGGGGATCCATAAATTTCATTCTGTTTTGATGTGGTGTTTTCAAGCTTGATTTAGTGCTGATTGGCTTTTTTTTAAGGATTTTATTTACTTATTTATTTATTTGTCAGGGAGAACACAAGCAGGGGGAGTAGGAGAGGGAGAAGCAGGCTCCCCGCTGAGCAAGGAGCCCGATGTGGGTCTCGATCCCAGGACCCTGGGATCATGACCTGAGCTAAAGGCAGATGCTTAACAGACTGAGCCACTCAGGTGTCCCTAATGCTGAGTTTTGATACAGCTCCAGGCTGTGTTTTGTTTTAAGATTTATTTATTGATTGATTTTTGAGAGAGAGAAAGAACGAGAGAGTGGCGGGGGCGGGGGGACAGAGGAAGAGGGAGAGAAAGAATCTCAAGCAGACTCCCTGCTGAGGACAGAGCCCCACACAGGGCTCTATCTCACAACCCTGAGACCATGACCTGAGCCTAAATCAAGAGTTGGCCGCTTAACAGACTGAGCCACCCAGGTGCCCCTAATCTGCGTTTTGAAAATGAGGTCACCATACCCCTGTGATAAATGTCTCCTGAGAACCCCAGGTATCCTCACCACTTTCCTGAAGACAAAGCTAAATGCAGTTCAATTTGGCCAACTCTCACTCAAGCACCACGTCTTCGCTTCCCAAATGTCCACCTGGCTCTTCACAAGTAAGGTCTACCTGCACTATAAGAAAATTGTGAGGCTTTTGCTTGGCAAAATCTGGCCCAATTTTATGACCAATAACCCCGAGGCAATAAATACAATGGAAATTGTACGTTCTAGGAAAGACATCATTTGATAGAAAAGGTGATGCATGGTAGAGGATAGGAAGCAGGTGGAAAACCAGGCATATGTGGATTTTCTAGAAGCCTGAAAAGAAAGCACAAGTCTGCAGTTATACATAGAGAAATTTTTTTTCCTTTTTATTTATTTATTTATTTTTTGCTCTACACCCAACGTGGGGCTGGAATTCACCACCCCAAGATCAAGAGTCATATGTATGTGCCACCGACTGAGCCAGCCAAGTGCCCCTATTTTTTCTTTTCTTTTCTTTTTTCTTTTAAGTAAGCGCTGCACCCAACATGGAAGAAAAAAAATATTTTATTTGAAATCTCAGATTAGCCAATAACTTTTCAAAGTAATAAGATTTAGCATTATGCGTCGGGGAAAAAAAAGCAAGATAAATCCATGAAAAATTGGCCCCGAGAGTTAGGTACTTTGAGATGAAACTGTAAAGTGTCTAGATGAGGCAAATTCTCTTTTTGTTCTTATAGCATCTTACATCAAGGGATAAGTTCATGAAAGACCAATCAAGAAGCAGCTATGTCCTTGCTCTGACTTTGACCTTTCTCAGAGAAGAATGTGGTTTTGCTAAAATAAGAAAAGAATCTATTAAGGTCATGCTGTACTTGATTGTTATCTTACAAAATTTGGCAGAAATTCTGCCCTAAACCTATCAGCTGTGCTGACGATCCCATAGAAGAATTTGTTTAAACTGGTGCCGCTGTTGCTAATGCAGAATCTCATCTTAGGAAACTTGACAGTCTTGGGAAACCACAGTTTAGAGATGTATTAATTTGATTTTCTATGGGACAATTTAAAAAAGAATTTCTGAAGGGAAAAATTCTAATATAGAGACTCATTGAAGGAAAAATTTACTGAAAATTTCCTTTAGGGGATATTTGCTCTGTGGTATAAAAGACTTTCCCCTCTTTGGTCAATTCTTATAATAATTCTTTTTTTATTGAACAAAGCCCTTTGAACTTCATATTTGGGGAAGGAAAGTAGGAAGGAAAGGAAGGAAGAAAGGCCTTAAAATTCTGGGGGAAATAAAGGGGTACTCAGTTACCTTAGGGGCTCATCCTGGACAAAATTACAAGCAAGTTTCCTCCCCGGCTATCATAACTCCCAGTACCCCTTCCCACTTAGCTGTTTGTCGTATTGCTTCAGACTCTTGTTTCCTGGCCAGATATCATCTTATAAACAAATCCTCATTAAGATGGTTTACCTTTCCAGGGGCGCCTGGGTGGCTCAGTCGGTTAGGCATCTGCCTTGGGCTCAGGTCGTGATCCCGGGATCCTGGGATCGAGTACCATGCCAGGCTCTCTGCTCAGCGGGGAGCCTGCTTCTCCCTCTCCCTCTGTCTGCCGCTCCCCCTGCTTGTGCGCTCTTTCTCTCTGTCAAATAAATAAAATATTTTTTAAAAAAAGATGATTTACTTTTCCGAGGAATACTCACATTTCAAAAAGATTTCTAAAGACCAAAAGGCACCTAACTGACACTGGTGCTTTAGAACTTAGAAGAGGCTGGTGGGGAACATAGAAGGGGCCCGATCGGTATTCCTGATTATAGTACACAGGCTGGTCACACGTGCCACTTGCTGAAGGTTAGTGCCAGTGCACCAAATGCCAGAAAAACAGAATCTTGATTCTTTCTAGGTTCAAAGTAAGAAGGAAAAGATTTAAACTGATAGCAGGTACATTTTATTTTTATTTTTTGAAGCAAAAAAATCAAGCCATGGCTCCAAATCATATTTTGTCCATTTCATTTAATGCATTCAGAATATATTTAACTATTAGACAAAGGAAATTCACAAAATATTCATAGAAAAATAATAAATGAAGATCTCTACCACACTTAATGCGTACCTCAGTATGAGAAATAATTAATCCTTCCAATTATAAATTTTCTTTTTCTGTTACTTGTCAGCTCACTGAGTTTTCCTGGATCTGGAACAATGAGAACTCCTACCCACGACAGCAGATTGTTTGTTAGATTTTCATTCTCCTGACTTAAAAAGATGTTGGGCATCTTAGAGAGATTCATAAATTACAAAGGATAAAAATGTGTAAATGAGGAACATTGAGACAAATGAAAATAAAGTCATGATGTGATTAATACCCAAAAGACATGCCATGAGGATCCTTCCTATTCATACAGGTGGACTGTATTTTTGGTTTCGAGCTTCCTTCCAGCAGCCAAGCAAGAGAAAAATCTAGATCAGTTATTAAATCAGAAGCCAAGTTGGAGTTCTATTCGTGGAGCCGAAGTAAACAGGGCCCAGATGTTGTTAGATCCAGCATCATGCATTTATTTGAGCTCCTCCATGAATCTGGTACCAAGGACCAAGATGCAGAATTGTAGTAGGGAAAAGACAAGCTATATTTAGGAAAAGAGCAGACTCCTCACCAAATCTGGTGGCTCCAGGGGATTCACAGATCAACTGCAGGCAGGGCCAGCCTCTGGGGGTTATAGTTGCCACCTGGCTCATCCCCATCCAGCAGAAAAAAAAAAACCAAATGTCCTAGGGGCCCCTGGGTGGCTTAGTTGGTGGAGCATCTGACTCTTGATTTCAGCTCAGGTCATGATCTCAGGGTTGTGAGACGGAGCCCCATGTTGGACTCCACGCTGGGTGTAGAGCCTGCTTAAGATTCTCTCTCTCCCTCTGCCCCACCCCACCAAACCCTCCCACCCTTGCTCATGTATGCATGCTCTCGCTCTCCCTAAAAAAAGTCCTAGAGCAACCACCAAGAATTCCATACCAAAAAAGAAAGAGAGAGAGAGAGAAAGAAGGAAGGAAGGAAGGAAGGAAGGAAGGAAGGAAGGAAGGAAGGAAGGAAGAAAGAAAGAAAGAAAGAAAGAAAGAAAGAAAGAAAGAAAGAAAGAAAGAGAAAGAAAAAGAAAGAAAGAAAGAAAGAAAGAAAGAAAGAAAGAAAGAAAGAAAGAAAGAAAAGAAAGAAAGAAAGAAAGAAAAAAGCATTCATGACACAAAATGAAGAAATGGCAGAAAGTGAAAAATGAAGTCTAAGGATTCACAGCAAATGTATGGTTGGTCATTGGAGGGGATGAGGCAGGGTGAGCATGTGATGACAGTGGGGATCAAAGGTACCTCAAATGAATTGGGGAATATTTTATTGAATACACAGAAATACACACAAAGGCTAAAAGCAAATATGCCAACGTGCTAAAAGCTCTCAATTCTGGGAGGTGAGAAAACTTTGTATTTTATACTTACCTGTATTTTTTAATTCTTTCAAATTTAAAAAATAAAAATAGAAGAGATGATAGTAGAAGGGGGTATGTTGGTAAAAGATTCCTGGAGAAGATGAGTTTTGAGGCAAATATAAAAAACAGACTTTGGATGGCCTCGGGGGAGAGTTGCCAGAGTGAAAGACTGAGGAGCTTTCTGTTTTGAAACAGACCCTGTTTTCACCCCTGCTAATTAGGGATATAAAAATTACCTATGCGAAACACCTAGATGCCAAAGCAGTCACACAGAACTGAAAGTTACATCACTTGTTACTAATAACAGAGAAAGCAAAAAGAAATTATTTCAGAATGAATAATTCAGAGTTTTTCATATGACTCAACCTCCAATACACCTCCGTTTCTTTACTCCTCCTCACTCATCCTTACCCATACCTATACCATTACCATGTCTTTTGATTTCTTTGGAATGCTCTAGAAATAAGAGAGGGAGGGAGGGAGGGAGGAAGGAAGGAAGGAAGGAAGGAAGGAAGGAAGGAAGGAAGGAAGGGAGGGAGGGAGGGAGGGAGGGAGGGAGGAAGGGAGGGAGGGAGGAAGGGAGAGAGGGAGGGAGAGAGGGAGGGAGGGAGGAGAGGGAGATAAGGAAGGAATGGACAGGGAAACAAAGGGAGACAGGGAGAGGAGAGAGAAGAGAGCTCAGTATA
This sequence comes from Halichoerus grypus, assembly GCF_964656455.1. Taxonomy (NCBI): domain Eukaryota; kingdom Metazoa; phylum Chordata; class Mammalia; order Carnivora; family Phocidae; genus Halichoerus; species Halichoerus grypus. The sequence continues at coordinate 30,637,142 of NC_135721.1, forward strand.
TGTGCAGATAACTCACTAATGGGCGAGATTATCATGCATCCTAGAAAAAAAAGAAAAACAAATAAGTCCACAATAGATGTTCCACAATATCATCTTAGGAAAATAAGAAGTCTTAGATTTTGAGGGACAAAAACAAAGGTTGCCCTAGAAGGATACATGGCAAGTCTCTCACCCTGTGATTAAAATACACCTGAACATTTTGGGCTCTGTTGGGTTGACTATTTTTACGAGTATGTGGTTACAACAAAAATCCTCCACCTCATGTTTCTCAATCCTGTTTATATCAATTCAAGTTCTTGATGTCATTTGTGTGTTAGAGTCCTTTTCTTCTTTTAAAATTTTTTTAAAAGATTTTATTTATTTGAGAAGGAGAGAGCGAGAGTGTGAAAGAAAGAATGAGTGGGGGGGGGCAGAGGCAGAGGGAGAAGCAGACTCCCTGCAGAGCAGGGAGCCCGATGCGGGGCTCGATCCCAGGACCCTGGGATCATGACCTGAGCCGAAGCAGACGCTTAACCAACTGAGCTACCCAGGTGCCCCAAGTCCTTTTCTTTTTAAGGATAGTTCATTATCTTGGTATCTTCGGGTACCGTGTATCAATTAGCAGGGTAAGCCACGGGACACCTGGCAATAGACGCTGTTAGCACAGCTGCAGAACTCATCTCTGCTATAAAACTGCATTTAAATTTTGTCTTTTAGAGTTTGAATGAAGTATGATTCCATTATGATGCTATTGAGCACATTTATAATGTGAGCATTCACAAATACTCCCTCTGTGGTAAAATGGCTCAATTGCGCTTCTTTTCCCCAAAGTGTTGAAGACCAGGATCTGTTGCCTGGTTTAAAGCAACTATAACGTGAGGTCAGAGTCAGATACTTTAAGTCCTGCAGATCAAAAAGCAGAACACCATATTGACAATTTTCTTTGAGGAAAAAAAAAATGCATATATTTTCACTCTAATTACTGTATCCTAGTCCTTAATGAGGTATGTCTTTTCCAGAGAAAATTTAAAAAGAAAGTCTGATGCAGATAAAATGTTTAAATGAAAGGAGAAAGTGAGAACATTCAAATCACTCTGAAATAATGATAAATTATAACAGCTTTCAACAATTACTTAGTTCTTATTTAAAGTATTTACCATGGCAACCACTGCATCTAATTGCTCTTAAATAAAATAGGTCCTGAGCCATACGCAAAAAAAAAAAAAGAAAGAAAGAAAGAAAGAAGGAAAGAAGGAAAAAGAAAAGAAAAAAAAAGGAAGCAAGAGAAAATTCGTCTCCTAGACCCGTATTTGCTCAGTTTAAAGCAAGGAGGTAGCCTGCTACGATACATGATAATACAAACATAATACATGTGCACCATGCTTTCTTTGTTATACAACACCTCACATATCTCATACATGTGCTCATGATGCTGAATCACTTTAATGATCTTGATCTCCTTCCGGACGTTTCAGACAGGACTCCCAGACTATTTAAATGTGAAATAAGAGGTCTTCAGCAATCGATGTGGAGGCGTCCCTCCTCTCATGGAATTACTGAAATAGTGTTAAATTCTTAAGGTCCCTTCCATATCACAAGGCTCCTTCCACACTTTGATTTCATATTATAAATGAAAATATACAGGAGTTTTAAGGAAATAATCTAATATGTGGACAAAGATATAAGAACAAAGATATACAGTGCAGCACGATAATAATCAAGAAATTAGAGCATGTTCTTAGTCTTTTATTCTTATTAGGGCAACTCTGGAGCCAGACTGCCTTGTTTTAAATCCAGTCTATGTGACTTCTTTCTTTTTTTATAAATATTTTATTTATTTATTTGAGAGAGAGAGCTCACCAGGGAGGGGAAGAGCAGAGGGAGAGGGAGAAGCAGACTCCCTGCTGAGCGGGGAGCCAGATATGGGGCTCAATCCCAGGACCCTGAGATTATGACCCGAGCCAAAGGAAGACGCTCAACCGACTGAGCCACCCAGGCGCCCCTATGTGACCTCTTTTTCTCTCAGTTTCTCATCTGTAGAATTGGGATAACCATAATCCCTATGTATAGGATTATTGTAAGGTTTATTCAAGTCAATACAGGCACAATGCATGGCAAGTGCAATGTGAGCGTTTGCTATTATTGTCTTCTTCATTATTAGTAAGCACATACTATGTGCCTGGCCACAGGATCCTTTATACACATAGGCTCATTTCATCATTGCAGAAAACTTACATGATAAGTATTATTAGTCTCATTTTGCAAATAAAAAGTCAGAAAAAGGACATAATCTGCCAAAATCACCCAAGAAGTAAATGGTGCATAACTAATTATATAAATAATTAAGGACTCTGGGCCAGTTTTTGCCACATTTAGGGTGGAATAGTTGTGAAGAAATATCTGACTTTAAAATATAGGCTACGTGGTTTACAAAAAAAATCACTTTGGTAGAGGACTAGAGAGTAGTTACTGGCCAAAGCATCTGATACTGAAGTACAACCCAAGACCACTGGGGGTGCTCACTGCGAGAGACACATGATATTAACAAAGATATTAGAGGCAGAGAAAACATGGAATGATCTCAGACACCATACCCAAATCATAAATCACAGGGTCAGGCGCAGCAGATTGCCCCATTACTGTGCAGAACCACAATCTAGCTGCTTCTCGGATGCACAGCTCGGCACAGGATGGTCCAGGAAGCCAATAATCATTTATTATGTGACAACCATTGACTTTCTAGAAGAGGGTCAGCAAACTATGACTCACGGGCCAAATCTGGCCCACTGCCTATTTTTGCAAGTAAAGTTTTATCGGAACACAGCCACACCTATGTGTTCATCCATTCTCTGTGGCTGTTTTCAGACTACAACGGCAGAGATGAGTAGTTGTGAAGAACACCCTAATGCCCAGCAAACCTGAAATATTTACTATCCGGCCTATTACAGAAAACATTTCCCGACCCCGGCTCTAAAGCAATGCTGGAAAGGCCAGCCTGTCTATCTATCTATGTTTAAAAGAGGAGAATAATTTGAATTAGAAAGAATTTGATGATTAGGTAGATGATGTTCCTATTTTGTAAAGAACAGCTTGCATGCCCAAGGCTTTTGTAACTGTGACACTCACATGTGTTTTATAGGGAAAGAGCTGGGGTGGAAACCATGAGCTCTGTCCTGAACAGGATAAGCCTACCGTGGCAGTGGCCCCTCCAAGCTTCTAGTTGGAATACTTATAAGGCAGATGGAGATGGAAGTCTGATGCCCGGGAGACAGGACAAGACTGGAGGTGTCAGTTTGGGAGTCATCAGTCCAAAGGTGTTCTTTTGAGTTCATAAAGATTTAGAAAGCATGTCACCACCACTTCTAGGTACAAATATTAGAGAAGCCCTCACAAGATGATATGTGTGTACACAAATGCACACAGCAGGATTGTTTGCTGTGGTTGTGAAAATTTGAAAACAAACTCAATTTCCATCAACAGAACAGGGATAAATGAATTGAACATACCATTCATGCTAAACTGCATAGCAGTAGCGAAACAGAATAACTTGAATTACATGTAACAACATGAACTAATCTCAAGAATATAAAGTTGAGTAAAAAATCAGGTTGAAGACTATTTAAAATATATAGCACGAACTGAGGTACACCAAATATACACTTTGGCGGAGGGCCAATAGGTTAAAAATCAATATTTAGTTGAAGACAAAGATAAATGTCAACATCTAAGAATGGCTTCTGGGGCACAAGAATGAATCTTAAATTATTGTTATTTTATTAATTTTAGTAGCAATTACATCCTAGTACATAAACAATCATTTCTTTAGCATGGTCAGATGCAATATTGTTCCTGCAGACACTGTTCTACCTACGAGTGATGTTAAACAGACACATTTTCACCTGAGCTCAGAACAGCAAAGCTATTCTGAGATCATCTAATTTTTCTCTAATACTTTTTCTTCATATATTTTATATTTGTTGTGATGCCTGAATCAAAAATGATTTATTATAAATATTGTGCATGATTTTGGAGTTTTCCCTCTTGGTGAAATTTTGAGATGGCAAAATTGACATCCTAAATGTATTCTCATAAAAAAAAAAATATTCCCAATGACACCTTTTCTTAACCAATTCATGATCTAAATGGAATTTTAAGGGGTGCCTGGGTGGCTCAGTCGGTTAAGCATCTGCCTTCAGCTCAGGTCATGACCCTGGGGTCTCAGATCATGATCCTGGGGTCCTGGGATCAAGCCCTGAATCGGGCTCCTTGCTCAGTGGGAAGCCTGCTTCTCCCTCTCCCTCTGCAGCTCCTCCTGCTTATGCTCGCTCTCGCTGGCTCACTCTCTCTTAAATAAATAAATAAATAAATATCTTTAAAAAAATGTTTTTTCAATGGAATTTTAAAACTAAAAATTAGGGGCACCTGGGTGGCTCAGTCAGTTAAGCATCCAACTCCTGATTTTGGGTCAGGTCATGATCTCAGTCAGGGTTGTGGGATTGAGCCCTGCATCGAGCTCCATGCTGGGCATGGAGCCTGCTTGGGATTCTCTCTCTTCCTCTCCTTCCTCCCTTCCCACACTCTAAAAAAAAAAAACCCTAAAAATTAAATAGAGTTCTTCTTTATTCTTTTTTTAAAGCATTTATTTATTTATTTATTTATTTATTTATTTGAGAGAGAGAGAGAGAGAGAGAGAGAGAGCAAGCGGGGGCAGGGACAGAGGGGGAGGGAGAAGGACAAGCAGACGCCATGCGAAGCGTGGAGCCCAACACAGGGCTCGATCCCACGACCCTGTGATGATGACCTGAGCCAAAACCAAGAGTTGGTCGCCCAACTGAGTGAGCCACCCAGGCTCCCCAAGATTATTTTAATGTTTCAGATTCTAGTATATAAAGAGTTGGATAATTATTAAAATTAGGATATAACTTAATCTCTATTATTCCGACTTGTATTTTTATTTTTATAAGGATTTCCCTTTATTGACATGATAAAAATCTATTTTTCTTCCTAAAACTGTCTAGCAAATGTACTGAATATTTGCATTAACTATTTCCCTATTTAGCTGTTGAAAAGTTCTCATTTTTTTTCATACAATTAGCAGCTTTCACAGTCGTCAATTATTGCAGCATATTCTTCTTGCAATAATAAATACATACTTCTACTTCAACAACTGGTAGAATTTCAACATACAGAAATATACAGAGATTTTTCACTCCAAGTTATATCTAAGTGTTAAGCTATATTTGAAATGAATTTTTAGATATTAACAATAAATCCAAATAACATCTTGTTTGAGTAACTTACAGGACAGCACCGATTAGCTCTAACGTTGCCTATGAGATCACAGGAGCCGTGATCACGCCTTGAGCCCTGAACTGAGTGCCGAAAATGATCCTTCAGTAGGTATTCGGCTATTTGGCCTTCCCAAAGCCAAAACTGACGCTGGAATTGTAGTGCCTCCTTCATCCTGAAAAGCTGAAAATATGCGGGGATGCCTGGGCGGCTCAGTCTGCCTTTGTCTCAGGTCCTGATCCCAGAGTCCCAGGATTGAGTCCCACGTTGGGGCTCCCTGCTCAGCGGGGACTCTGCTTCTCCCTCTCCCTTTGCCCCTCCCCCTGCTCCTTCTCTCTCTCTCTCTCGCTCGCTCAGATAAATAAATAAAATCTTTAAAAAATAAAATATGCAGACAAACCTGATTTTGTTTAGGGTATTAAGAAATAAAATTCAACTGAGTAGACTTTAAAGATCTTATTGACTTATTTAATGATTCATGAATTGGGCAGCATCCAATTTTAGCAGATAGAGGGTAACTCTGAGGAGCTGTACAGAATAAAGGATTTTATAGGCAGAAGGGAGCGGGAACAAGGAGGTTGTACTAGGCAAACAGGCGGACTGGTTATTGCAAGGTTAATTTTCTTTAGGGGATGGTAGGGATCTATCGGGAAGATTACCTAATAGTGCTGTTCAGGTGATGGGTTTAAGATTCCGTTCCTGGGAGAGCCAAAACTGTCATGGTCTCAGTTTGGTAACGTGGAGCTTAGCATTAGCAGCTCTATTTGGGTCCTTTTGTCTTGTTTTAAACAAATATTACATGGATATGTGTCACAATGACAAAGGCATATCCGAGAGTGAAAACCCAAGTCAGGCACAAATTCGGCTTTTCTGTGGGGGAAGATGGGGAAATGCGCTTGGGAAAAGATACACAGAAGGGCCAATTTTATTTGTAACATTTTATTTCTTAAGCAAAGATTTGAAACTTCAGTATTTATTATATTACTCTCTACCTCTTTTCACATGCCTCAAAAAAAAATTTTTTTTTTAAAGATTTTATTTTATTTATTTGACAGAGAGAGAGGGAGACAGCTAGAGAGGGAACACAAGCAAGGGGAGTGGGAGAGGGAGAAGCAGGCTCCCGGCCGAGCAGAGAGCCCGATGCGGGACTCGATCCCAGGACCCTGGGATCATGACCTGAGCCGAAGGCAGACGCTCAACGACTGAGCCACCCAGGCGCCCCTCACATGCCTCAAAAATTTAATGACAAAAGAATAAGAAAAAATAGCAGCAAATAAAAAACTGTGCTTATTAAGAATGCCCATGCAGTTCCAGAAACCGGAAATACTTTTCATTTACAAACTTTTTAAATTGGAAAAAAAATTCTAAAATAGGGATTTATCTTTTCTTCAGGGGTAATATTATTGGTTTTTAAAGCACCCACTCAGCAGTTGATGCATTTAAATCTCAGAAAACAAGATAAAAATGAGCATAAAGTTAAGGTAGCCCTGAACCATTTTTAATGGACATCTTTCTGCCATAGTGATAGTAATTAAAGGAAAAAGAAAAAAATAGCTCAGAGGAAAATAAGCTCGGTAGTTTGATTGGGTTTGAAACGAACTGAACAACATTCAAATCTGCGGTCTTCAAGGGTAAGAGCTCTATTTTAAGTGGTATGTAACCCCATCTCAAAAGCTGGCTCATGGAAACGTTCCCCCCAACTTCTGTTTGGGCACAGTTTTTCTATTTTCAGTATTACCTGGCACAAATGTTCTGGTTTTCTTTACTGATCCCCAAACTTCTGATCAGAAAGCGGTGGCCCTGGATCCTCCTTGGTGATGGTAGTTTGCCCGCGCTAATTACCTGCTTCATTTCCTGTTTTCTCTCTCATCTAGATACAACAGGTACCCGGCAGAGCAGGATATGACAGTTAGAGGGAATGCTGCAAACAAGAATGAAAGCAATTACTCTTGAGTCTTCGGTGCATTTGCTCGTTTTCATTTCGGTAGATAAGTGATAGTATCTCTTGCATGTAAAGTGGGACAGGCTACACCCGTTCAAGGAGAGAAGAAAAGGCACCTGCCTCCAGTTATCACTACCAATTAGCAGCTTGTTTGGCTTACTCAGGCCTGGGGGGGGGGGGGGGTTGGTGTATTGTTTTGTTTTGTTTTGTTTTAATGAAAGCCTTCCCTCTAGGGAGTTTTTGAATTCAAATTCTGACTTTGTAACTTTATATCTACTTTATGTCTTTCTAAGTCTCACTTGCTTTAAGAAAGGTTGGAATAGAAAACAGACAAGATTTAGCAAACAGCATGATTCTTTTGGACCAAATGAGGAAAGGGATAAGGGGCTTAGGAATTCTTCCACTGAGTGAGATAATGAATCATTTCCTTCACAAAAAAACCCTACCACAGCAGATGAATTGCCTTTCGTGATATATTTAAATCTAAGTCCCTGCCCTGAAACTCATTTTTTTTTTTTAAAGATTTTATTTATTTATTTGAGAGAGAGAATGAGATAGAGAGAGAGCATGAGAAGGGGGAGGGTCAGAGGGAGAAGCAGACTCCCCGCCGAGCAGGGAGTCCGATGCGGGACTCAATCCCGGGACTTCAGGATCATGACCTGAGCCGAAGGCAGTGGCTTAACCAACTGAGCCACCCAGGCGCCCTGAAACTCATTTTTATTAATGCTTTCTACTGACTTTCTAGCAGAAAAATCACCCTTTTAAACATTTGTTCTCAGAGAGTAAAATAATGGTTGCCTGGTCCTGGGGGACTGGGGGTAAGGATGAGAGTGACTTGCTATGGGGCAGGGGGTTACTTAGTGGGATAATGAAAATGTTCCACACTTAGATTTGGGGGGTGGCTGCACAAGTGTGGATAGACACTATACAGACCTGGGATTTTTCCACCATGCTCCCTCGCCTCTTCCCAGCAGGGTCCTTCTTTGTAATTGATCTCATGAATAACCCAATAGAGCCCCGTGAGAGACACTGGGGATCAGCAACCCCAAAGCCATTCACAGGGTCCTCTTCTGCCTTTTTCTACTATAGAGGCTGGAAAGCAAATACCTGATTTTCCATATTTGCTGTGAGGAGCGGCCAAAGGGATAGATACAACTGTCAGCGCTTTCGTCCCTGTTGCCGTCCCCCTTCCTCCTGCCTAGAAGGCAAATATGAGGTGCCAACAGCCTGTTGGGGACATGAAGTGACAAGCATGAGGATAAAAGCCCATCAGCTAAGAAAGGCGGAGCAGAAAAATTTGAAAGCGCCTTGGTTCTCATCAGCATTTCTTAGCAGCTGTACCCGTGCTGGATTGCTCAGTTCTGGACTTCTCGTCTTCTAAGAAAAAGAAAACTCTTTTGTGTTAACCTACTGCTGCTTGCTATTGCAAACAGATATCCTGTTATTTGCAACCAAAAGCACTCCTAACCAGCCAGTTATGAGACTTGCCTATTTATTCATTCATTCACTTATTTTTAAATATTTTATTTATTTTAGAGAGAGAGAGAGCGAGCGAGTGCAAGCATGAGCAAGGGGAGGGGCAGAGGGACAAGCAGGCTCCCCGCTGAGCAGGGAGCCCGACATGGGGCTGGATCCCAGGACCCCAGGATCATGACCTGAGCCGAAGGCAGATGCTTAACCCACTGAGCCACCCAGGTGCCCCAGAGACTTGCTCATTTAAAAATTACTTAAATATGTTTCAAAGTGGTTCTATTTTAATGGCCAGGGGCTGCTGCTTGCGCACAGAAGAGACCATTCATAGTTGGGATGCGAGTTATTTTATAATTTAGTGAAGAATCATATTTTGCTTAAACCTTAAAGTTTAATTTAAAATATTTTATCTTTCTGTAGTATATATGTACAATGGAATATTATGCAGCCATCAAAAAAATTGAAATCTTGCCATTTGCAACGATATGGATGGAACTAGAGGGTATTATGCTAAGCGAAATAAGTCAATCAGAGAAAGACAATTATCATATGATGTCACTAATATGTGGAATTTGAGAAACAAGGCAGAGGATCATAGGGGAAGGGAGGCAAAAATGAAACAAGATGAAACCAGAAGGGGAGACAAACCATAAGAGACTCTTAATCTCAGGAAACAAACTGAGGGTTGCCGGAGGGGAGGGGGGTGGGGGGTATAGGGTTGCTGAGTGATAGACATTGGGGAGGGTATGAGCTATGGTGAGCACTGTGAATTGTGTAAGACTGATGAATCACAGACCTGTACCCCTGAAACAAATAATACATTGTATGTTAATAAAATATTTTATCTTCCTTATAGATCTAATAAGGTAAGTGCCACACTAGAGATCTGGGCACAGATGAAGAAAAAGAATGTTTCACAGAGAAGCATTTGAGCTAGGCCCTAAAGAATGGAGAAAAAAGGGGCACCTGGGTGGCTCAGTCGTTAGGCATCTGCCTTTGGCTCAGGTCATGATCCTGGGGTCCCGGGATCGAGCCCCTCATCGGGCTCCCTGCTCCGCGGGAGGCCTGCTTCTCCCTCTCCCACTCCCCCTGCTTGTGTTCCCTCTCTCACTGTCTCTCTCTCTGTCAAATAAATAAATAAAATCTTTAAAAAAAGAATGGAGAAAAAAGAGAGTTCCAGACTGAAAGAATGTATAAGCTCAGAGGCACGAAAGAGCATGATATGCTAGATGGGTATGTGAGGCTGGAGAAGGAGAGATGATGTTAGAAAGCAAATTGAGGCCAAATCCTTTCAAGTCTTGTGTACCAGACTAAGTTGCTTAAACTTTCTTTTTTTTAAACAAGAGTGAAGCACTTTTTTTTTTTTTAAGATTATTTATTTATTTATTTGACAGAGAGAGACACAGCGAGAGAGGGAACACAAGCAGGGGGAGTGGGAGAAGGAGAAGCAGGCTTCCCACGGAGCAGGGAGCCCGCTGTGGGGCTCGATCCCAGAACCCTGGGATCATGACCTGAGCCGAAGGCAGACGCTTAAATACTGAGCCACCCAGGCACCCCTAAGTTGCTTAAACTTTATCCTACAGGAAATAGAAGCTCTTAAGAGGTTTTGAAGGAAGGGAGTGACATGATCACATGGATGTTTTAGAAAGTGGGGCACCTGGGTGGCTCAGTCAGTTGAGCATCTGACTCTTGATTTCGGCTCCGGTCATGATCTCAGGGTCCTGGGATTGAGCCCCGTGTTGGGCTTAGTTTAGGATTCTCTTTCTCTCCCTCTGCCCCTCTTTCCTCTTCCCCCCCCCCCAAGCTCATGCTCTCTTTCTCTCTCTCTAAAATAAATTAATAAAATCTTTTAAAAAGAAATTTTTAAAAAGAAAGCAAGAAAAAGAGATTGGGGGCCAGAGGTAGGGAGGCTATTTGGAGAATACTACAGAGAGGATTACCAAAGAGAAGACACCACTGCAGAGGCTGCAGTGGACTCCCTGGGCAGGGGTCCAATGGAGGACAAAGCAGGCTCAGGGTCCACAGTCAGAGGGAGCTGGGGTGAGGCGAAGTCTGCAAGGGAGAGGGGGTCAGTGTTCCCAGGAGGCATTGCTAAGGCTGTTAAGGGTCACCTGGTAACTGCTGGAGGATGCAGCTTAGGAAACAGCACAGCACAGAGCAAACAGGTGGACAAGGCAGCCATGGAGGCAGAGGACCCCCAGCCTGAGGACCCCAGCCTTCCTGCTGTGGTAGGCTCCTAAGCTACACCCCTGCCTCTTCTCCATACACCTGCTCACCATATTAGGAAAAGAAGCAGGCAAGGGGGGAGGTTATCTGAGAGTTACAGTATTTTTATCCAAGAGAAACTGAACATACCTATTAAATTAATTAAATAAGGAGGCCATTAGACCAAGGTGGCCCTAATGCCATGGCAGCCTATGTAAGCAAACCAAAATCTAAGCCTGTAAATGCCTCAAGGTTATGAAACTGAAACCTAAAGACAACCAATCACAAACAGCCAACTAGACTAAACTATAACCAATCAGTAATCTCCTTATGTCCATCTTTTCTCTAGAAAGTTCTTACTCCTAACCACTTCCAGTTTGGTCCTGCCCATTCGAGTAGAGTTTCACTCAAATAAGCTCTTTAAATTTTTAATCTGCCTCAGTTTATCTTTTAACATGCTCAGAGAGATCATTTCAATTATCAGCATCACCATGCTTTAAACCAAATCAGACATCCAGCTAATCACCACCACCACCACTAACAGCAACTAACAATGTAGGTGGGAGCTCTAGAGAAGCCCAGATCAATTATGGACAAAACAATAGGAAAAGCCATCTTCTCTGCAAACAGTTGTAGGGCACAAGTTAGATTATGCACCCCTGATACGGAAGCACCAAGAAAGCAGAGTCAAACATACAAACATCAGCTGATTCTATCCTGCACTGCCCACGCATGGCCCTGAATCTAGGGGACATCAGCAATCTGGTCACCAGAGATAACTCTCACTTAGGGATCAGGTATGTTCTGGGGGACCCGGCCCTGGCCCAAGACTCTCTAGCTCTTTGCTCCAATCTATGCTCATCAAATGGCCCATGATTATTACTTCATTGTCACCAGTTCTTAAATTCTAGAGCCTGGTACTGGAAAAGGATACCCCTCCCCCCTTAAAAAGAAACAGAACAGGCTTTTATTTTATACAGACAGGACCTAGACCCTCCGTCCAGGGCACACGCATCATGTCAGAAGAGGCACAAGTTGGGATCAACTGTGTTATAATCAGCATGAGATACGTAGATCCCAGCAATTTCTAGAACCGTTGGCTGGGTTCTCCCTTAGGGATTTGAGTTCAACAAAAAGACAGGAAACATTCAGCAGGATGGGTGATTTCCCAGGAAGTCTCTGACACCGCCGAGCCTCCTCGGCCACAGTCTTCCCTGAGTCTCAGTTTTCTCAGCCATGAGAATAACAACGGTTATTACCTCCCAGGCAGAGACACTACATAAAACGCCTAGCGTGCACATCACCTGACACACAACAGACACTGACCAGTGTTAATTCTGATTCCTTTTTCTGAGTTTCTGATTCTAACCTGAGGCAGAATCTCCAGGATCTTAAAGATTGGCCTCACCTAGGGGTCCTCTGTACTCAGTTGTAATTCTTCCTTGTCCTTAGTCAGGGGAAGATTGTAACCTGTAGGCAGACGTGGGGCTCTTCTTTCATGGCATGATTGGACATGCTTCTGGAAGGAATGGTGTTGGGGGAGTGGGAGAATGACTCAAGGAAATGCTTGCTCCATGATTCTCAAACTTCAGTGAGCATGGGAATCACTTAGGGAGTTTATTAAAAATACAGATTCCCAGGTCCCTCCCTCAGTGACTGAGTCACTGAGCCACTGAGGGTCAGACCCAAGAATCTATATTTTTAATAGGGCCCCCAAAATATTCTAAGGTGCACCAAAGTTTCCTCCTCCTTGACCTGGTTACTCCCTGAAGACAGAGTACATGGTAGGGCCCAGTTGGGGGCTGTAGGATAATAAAAAATATTTGGTCTTTGTCTCTGCTTCCTGGCACAGAGCTCTCTTGAGTGATAAGAGTGTCTTAAGTGATGATTGTTTTATGCTAATGAGACAACCGTTGGAGTGTGGTAGGGGGCTAGATAGCTTCAGGTTGAGAACTGGTCACAAGAAAAACCAACCAAGTAATTAGAGGGTTAGAATTTTCAGCCTCACCCCTTGACCTCCGAGGAGGGGAGAGTGGTGGAAATTGAGTTCAATCATCAATGGCCAGAGATTTAATCAACCATGCCAACCATTGGATTTAACCAACCATTTAGATTAATCGACCTAATGAAACCTTGATAAAAATCCTAAAGGACAGGTTGGTGAACACATTCATGCAGAACATGGAAGCTCCACACCAATCCCCAGTCCCCACCCCAACCCCCCATAATTGGTCCTATGCATCTTTTCCACTTGGCTGTTCCTGAAGTACAAGCTTTCGAATGAATCGGTCAACCTAAATGAAGTGTTTTCCTGAGTTCTGTGAGTCATTCTAGCAAATTATCAAATCTGAAGGGAGCTCATGGGAACTTCCAAATTTGTAGTCAGGCTGGAAGAAGTCTGGGTAGCCTGTGTACCCCATTTGCAACTGATGTGTGATGTGGAGCCAGTCCTCTGGGACTGAGCCCTTTAACTCATGAGATCTGACCCAAACTCTAGGTGAATAGTGTCAGAATTGAATTGAATTGTTGGGCACCCAATTAGTGTCATAGAATTGGTTGGTATCTGTAAAAACATGACACATTTGGTATCAGAAAAAAACCACACAGGGGCCCTGTCATATTTCATCTCCTTTTGACTTCACCTGGGCCCTTGCACAACTGCACTTCTTTATAGAATGTGATTAAGCCCAGAAGAAATGGCCAATTCTGTTGCAACTCTTTGACCTAAATTCAGTGTTAGCCTTTTGAAGAGGAGCAGAAGTGGGGCTTAAATTTTCCCTGTTCAAACCTACCCAAAGGAGGGCAGAATTTGCCTATGCGCCTCTGACCTGCTGCTTGTAATCCACACCATAGCCAGTGGACAATCTCCAACAGGCCAGGGAGGCAAGGGCCCACTCTAGAATAGGGCACAAGTCCATTTTCTGGAATCTGGGTTCACTGACCACCTTGACTCTGGCTGGATACCACTTGACCTGCCTCTTGACCTTTTGACCTGCCAGACCCCTTCCATCTAGCTAGATTCTTTGCCCTAGCTCCTCTTGGCTATTTATCAGTAGTCAAGCCTTCCTTCATGCCCCAAAATTGCTACAATAAACTCACTCAGCCATTTCCACCAGAATGTGCCCCGAGTCCAGGTGAAGGCTTTGCTGATAAGCTTTCCTATCCTGGACTCATTCCTGAGGTCTCAGCTGCACTGCTGTCCCAGCGTTTATTAGGATGCTATACCTTCCCTTCCTTGCCTTCTCCTCTCTTTCCTCCTGGAGAAGCTACACTGTTTTATTAGTCAATGCCACCCATCTTAGCGTACCACATGAAACCGTGCAAAGGGCCCTCATTCTTCATCTTTTTAAAAATATGTGGTGATTTTTGACAGAGACTTCTTCTACTAAGACCCTTTTAGGACAAAGTAACCTGGTCAATGATTGTCTTGCCCACCTGCAGGGAGGGAGACGCGGTCAGTTTGGTAAAAGGTGGCACAAAATCAAGGGACATGACAGAGGCCCTATGTGCTGAAGTCCAGGTGGAATGAACAAGCTAAGTGCTTCTACTTAGAGTAGAGGCTCAAGTCTCCCATGAAAGAGAAGCTCCCCAGGAACTAGAGGGCTATACCTCAGAGCCACCATTAATGAGGGGAAAGTACCTGCCAGCTTCAAGGTCATCCCCAAGGATCTCAGCTAGGCCCTCCTTAGGATAGTGCCCCAGGCAGCTCCCAGTCACTTGGCACCAGGACATTCTTCCTGTGACTACACTGGGTCAACACTGACTCCTTAAAACCCTCCCTCCGACTCTGGCTCAGTGTCCTCTTCCAAGATACAAACAGCGCATGCACTGTGGGTGATTGACTTGGGGTTCTAGATATCCTTCAGGGAAGCCATTTCTGGGAGGGCTGGGGGGAAATCCTGTGTGGCTTGAGCTCTTCCTCCATTTAAAAACACATCACTACCAAACTGGATCACACCCTGTACCACCCACCCTCTGGACATTATGAACCTCTCCAACTAGAGCTGTTGCAGACCTTGTCACTTTGATCCTTGCAATTTCTAGCTCCACACTCACAAAGCCACCATCTTCTGGACTAAAATCTCTGTCTTCTTCTAGATCCCCGGAAATGCTCTGACTCCTTTGTGTTCTCACCTTGGGCAGTGCCCGAAGTGTACCTGATACCCGTAGTACCATCCCCAACGTGTGCTCATAGCCATCTGGCTAGTGTACACCCAAACCAGGCTCAAATTTTCATCATGTGCAAAGAATGGGAGGGACAAGGTGGGTGTTAGCAACCCTCCAAGGTCCCTGGAAAGTATTTATTGAAATACTATATACTTTTAGTAAAGAGTGTGGCAGACTGCTCCAATATCATCATCTTTATACTACATGAACAGAACCCAGAGAAAACAAGATTTCCCAACCTACCCTGAAGTTTGATATGATTATGTGAATAAGTTACGGAACTTTCAGGATGTATCCTCAAAGGGAGGGGGCCTGCCCTTTCTCTAACATCCCCCCTCCACACCTCCTCCCCTCCATCTGCTGCTCTAAATGTGGACACAGTGGCATACGTCCTTGGCTAAGTGGACTTCAGGTCACACCCTTCAGATAGTGAAGCAACAAGTTAGAGGGAACTTATGTACCAGATGACCCACATGGAGCAGAACTGCCATACTCACCTGGACGACTGGCTGAGAGAACCAATCCACCAAGGCCCTGAGCATCCCTGAACATCCTTTTTGGTTATGCTAAGAATGCAAAGCCCTGACTACTCTTTAGGCAACCATTTCTCGGGGTTGAGTTTACAGTGAGTAGATTCAGCTTCTCCCAGACAAAGAGTAGGCTTGCTTACCACTCACTATAAAAGTGGTAATTCCAAAAAAAAAAAAAAAAAGTGGTAATTCCAGGTGTAATGCAAACCCACTATACATACCGTGTCTACCTTGGTTCTTCCGTGTTGCCTCCATGGGTCGTGGGGGGCATAGAGAACCAGCACCAGCAGGCTTCGTGTGCTTCTTGCTATGCAGTGAGTAATGAAATCCTTTGTCTTGGACCCAGAAATCTGTCTTCAGTCAGCATCTATGAAACAGTAATTTATTAACTTGCAAATAGGGTAAAATCTCAGATCCTGACATACCTACCTCTAGACCGTTTTTAGGGAAAAAGAGAACAACTTGTATCTCTCTTGAGCCGCTGTTATTTTAGATCTCTGTAATAGGCAGCCAAATCTAATTCTTTCTAATCAAAGAGTAACTTTTCAAAGTTCTAATTTGGCAAAAAAGAAAAAAGAAAAAAAAAACATGCTTGTTACATCTTGTTAGAAATTTATCTTTCAAGCTGAGCCAAATGTGATCCATTCAAAAGCAGGAAATTATAAAAGTAAGAAGTGTGTGCCACTTGGGACCTCTTGAACAAGTGTCCTAGAGAAATTAAGATCATACCATGACTGGTGAGCAGCTATTGCAGGCACTGAATCGAAGGTTACTTAATCAGGCTGGCAAAATCACAAGAGCAAATTCTCCACATTGATGTGAGTCAGATAAGCTTTAAATGTTTTAAATGCTTGAGTGTTACTTTCTGCCAAGACTTAGTATTCAGCCATGCTTTTTGATATAGGATTCCATATTATGAGGAAGGGAATCCAGATGAACCCGGATCTGCCTTGATCTCAGACAAGGCGGGGGTGAATGTGCTTCAGGCGAGGCTGAATCCGAGCTAACATTCTTTCTAGAATGTTGGCAGCTCTTGTCCTTTGAAAAACAGCAGGGTAATTGAAGATGTTGAGAAAGGTTCAAGCAAGTTTGCGTCACTACCACATTAGTCAGGAGACCGGAGCCGACAAAGATAAAAGAAGAATAGAGTTGAGGATGTGGCAGCCCCAGCTACACAGCCACTGACAGAATGTTGACGGCTCTTTGTGAGGCACAGGTATTTTGATGTGTCAAATATTCTAAGTGCATGAATTCTCTCTGCCAGAATTCCCTGTGCACCCGTTGAACAATTCTCTAACGAAATTACCCCATGACCCTTTTTGGTGGGCGAATGTTGTTTTTGCCTGTTCAGCATCCATTCTCACTTTGGGACTAGCATCTAGATTTTCCCTTGGAGAATCACCCCTTCCCGCTCCCCAGTCCACATTGCTGGCTGAGGCTGACCCAACCCCACCAAGCGCCAGGCAATTGGTGCAGAAGGGCACAAGACCTGGTGAGATTCAACACTGGGACTTTTGTTGATACTATTTGGGAATGTGAGGCTTGCTGTGTCCTGAGATTGCTACTGTAGGGATAATATAAGCCTGGAGATGCTAGGAATCATAGGTAGAAAAAAACAGCCTGAAAATAGGGCCAACACAGTGGAGAACGGAACAAGAGGAGAGAGGAACCGAGTTCTATTGACATAGTTTTAGCCTAGATCCAGCCACGCCTGAAGGGAGATTCACCCACAGACTTTTCACTATGTTATCTAATAATTTCCCTTTTTTGCCTAAGCCAAGTTTGAGTTGGTTTATGACTTGTGGAATTAAAAGAGTTCTGACTCTTGAAACTATTGCTGTCACAAAGGACAACCAGAAGAGTTTATCCAGTCTATATAAAACCAAAGAATGTGCTCAGGCCTGTTGTGGCTTTAGAATTTCTATAAGTAGGTGCCACAATCAAGTAAAAGGAAATAGATGAGGGCGCCTGGGTGACTCAGTCATTAAGCGTCTGCCTTCAGCTCAGGTCACGGTCCCAGGGTCCTGGGATGGAGCCCTGCATCGGTCTCCCTGTTCAGCAGGAAGCCTGCCTCTCCCTCTTACCCCTCCCCCTGCTTGTGTTCCCTCTCTCTCTGTGTCTCTGTCAAATAAGTAAATAAAATCTTAAAAAAAAAAAAAGGGAATGGATGAGGGACTTGTTTTGAAGCAGCTTTACATGAAATTGATTAACCATCTATTATTCATATCAAAAAATGAGGGGGAAGAAAAGACATCCCCCCAAACCACTCCCTTAGCAACACCATTCACTCAGACTAAGGAAAAATCAATCAATGGGGTTTCCAGAGCACTATGAGGGTCTAATACATATCTGACTATCATTGCTTACCTGAGGCTGAAGGATGTAGTGGAAAGTGCTCTGGATTAAAATCCTAGCACTACAAAGCCCCCGAGCTAAATGACCCTGGACTAATGGCTTAAATTCAGGGAGATCTAGCTTATTTTGCAGAGATAGGAGCATGTAACCACTTCCTTATATGCTCCCTGGTATTGTGGTCAACTGAGGACCTGGATGCCAAAGCACTCTACAAATTCTAATACATTACACCAATGTAAAATGTTCATCTCCTAATTTTTATGGCAATTACAAGTTTAAAAAATTAGTTTCTGGGATTAGGTTACATTGGGCTCAAGAGGGCATTGCATTCACTTACTGTAGGTAAAGAAGGGCCCAAGGAGAAGAGCTAGTCCTTGGCACGTGCACACTCTGGAAACGAGGCCCTCATCACCTCCAGACCTACTATACTGTCATTTGTTTGTTTATTTATTATTATGTCTTCTGCCAAGAAAATGGAAGCTCCACAAGAGTGAGAACTTTCACTGCTGTATCCCAGTAACTAGAACAGGTTAGTAGATCGCTAAAAAATATTTGTTGAATGAATGTTTCAATGCTGGAAAGGATGTGAAGCATCTCTCATACACAGCTGGTAGAACTTGCAATTGATAAAACCACTTTGGAGGACAACTTGTCAATATCTAATAAAGTCAAATTGCACATGTCACGGGCTATTGCTGGGTATATTACATGTCTTGGAATATACCCTAGATGATCTTTTGCATACGGGCATAAGAATATTTATAGCAGTATTATGTGTAAGAATAAAAATTTGGAATCAACCTAAAGTCTGTCAATTTAAAAATAGATAAAATAATTTTGGTATATATCCATGTAATGCAATATGACATAACAGGAAAATAAATGCATTAGGGACTCCACAGGTGCTCAGGCATAAATTTCATAATTATAATGTTAAGGAAGAAAAAAAACAGTGCAGAAGGATGCAGAAATATCATTTATATCAAATACTTAACCTTGCAAAATAAGCTAGATCTCCCTGAATATATGTATTTTTTTTTAATTTAAAGTAGGCTCCACACCCAACGTAGGGCTTGAACTCATGACCCTAAGATCAAGAGCCACATGCTCTACTGACTGAGCTGGCCAGGTGCTCCAAATGCACAAATATTCCTTTAAACTATCACTGTGGAACTAGGAAAATAGGATATGTTGGTAAGAAAAGTCAAGATTCGTGCCTGAAAGCTGACCTAACACAAGGTAGTCCTATTTAGGACACCATGTTCGGCCCTTAAAAGTGAAAGGAAAATGAGCTGAAGACATGCAGTCCTTACATCTTAGAGAGACATCACAGTATGTTTCATTTTCTACCAAGCCTAGCTACAATACTTCTCCTAGTGACACTTGGCTCTGGCCATTCAGATGCATTTCTCTCTTTCTGTGACAACAACGTGAGCTTGGCAGAACACTGAGAACTGTAGGCTGAGAAAAGAAAATGCAATCTTCCTGCCCACAGAAGAGATTCTGAGACATCCGCGCTAACACAGCATTGCCGAAAGGGCTTGTACATGAATCAGCCACAAATGTTAAGTGGGCTGATGAGGATTGCCGAGTTCATGAGAATTTCTGGTGAAGCAGCACACAGGAGTGCTATCGGTTACTGTGTGTGCACGGTGCAATCTGTCATTTCACTTGTTTGGGTCTTTTTGTTATTATGTGTTACGCTTCCCTAAGGCCTGTTGCAAGTTCTCTTTTTCCTTTGCTCTCACAGTCCCACTGCTTCATGAATGAGAATTGAGGCTTGTGGCAAGAATGTTAAATACTCCTTCAAACTACAGAAAGGAAGGGCTGAGCGACAGTTCTGTTGTATTAGCGTCTGATTCCAGGAACACGTTTCCAATGCTCCTCATTTCCCGACCATAGATGCGTTTTGGCGCTTACCACAGTCTAGTTGAGTCCCCTCCGTGGTACCTAGGAACCAAACCAAAAGCAGTGTCAAGCAAAGAGGAGTATGAAGGCAGTCAAATAAAACATGTCCTCCGGCTTCCAGCATCCTCCCCCTTCCTAGGACCAGTACTGCCTAGAGTTGACACATTTAGCAAAGAAATACACAGGCTCCTATATTTTATTTGACAATCCTGTTAAGGCCTTTAGGAGCTCTATCTTAGTCTTATGGCATCACAGCCTATTTTGGGGGGAAAAAAAATCTGAGATTAGTCATCAGACTATTGAGCAGCCTTTCTCAAAGTCTCAAAGTCCCAGGTAATATGCATTAGAATAACCTAGGACACCTGTGAAAGGGGCAGATTCCTGAGTCTTGCCCTTGACTCCCAGAATCAGAAATTCCGGGGATGAGCCTGGAAATACACATTCTTGTGTCTCAGATAACTCAGAGGTACTCTAAAGCAGGACGGTTATTTAATGATCTGCTTGTCTTTTCCTCTCCCGTCAGTACATACTTAAAGCCTTTTTCTGCTTGTAGAAAAGAGATAATAAAAGTACAGTATGTGACATTTAAGGGGACCTTAATAAATATTCCCTTAATCGCCCCTTTTAAAAAAAAAAAATTATTTGTTTGAGAGAGAGCAAGCAAATGAGCACATGAATAGGAGCAGGGGCAAAGGGCTCTTTGCTCTTCAAGCAAGCCACCTCCCCTGTTGAGTGGGGAGCCTGGAGCTTGATCCCACTACCTGAATCATGACCATAACCCACTGGGCCACCCAGGCACCGCTCCCTTAATCCCTTCTTAAAGGAATTTTGGACTTCAGGAACGAGACAGGGTAGATCCTCAAGGCCAGTCCCCAGACCCCTGAGGAAAAGAAAGTCAGAGGCAGTCTCTGACCACCTCCAGGTAACTAAGCCCTAGTTCATCTACACTTGACTCTGTCCAGGCTGCTACTCCAGACCCACCGCCAGGAAAGCCCATGGGCAGAGCTTCCAGCACAAACATGTCCAGAGCTTCACCGTGTGGGACAAACAGAAGGAATCTTCAATGTTCAGAGTCGCCTGCACTTATCTGCCCCTTCTCTAAATTACCTCTGCACTTTTTTCTCCTCTGGATCAAAGAGTTAATTTAAAACCAGAATTCCGCCCCCCCCCAACCCCAACATTCGTCTATCTCTAATTCTGCTCTCTGCATTTTCCAGAATTTCATCTGAAAGTCTGCCACCAACATTAATGAACAGCTAGCTCACTGCCTGTTTGAGAACCGCGTGCCAGAGAAGGGGGTAGAATCCTGCAGATTCAGGACTTGGGTTTAGAAAGACTACAGGCCCCAAAATGCAATTTCACCTTCCAAAGACTACCACTCCCAACATGCAATGCAGCCAGAGTTAGCAAAGGAAAAGCCTGTCTGGAAGTTTTGCCTTCCTGTCACCCTCAGGCAAAGGAAAGATTTAGGAAGTCGCCAGAGGATATTTTTTGCAGGAGCGGTCACTCTCTAAATCCAGGCAAGGAAGGGGAGGAGTCTGAGCCGGGTCCCGCCTCTTCTCCAGTAAACTCCTCCCGCTCCAGCTTTGGAGGCTGGAGTTCCCAGGGCTGGGAGCAGTTGCACGCCCCCGGCTTTCCCCATGGCTTCGGTGACCAGAGCCGTGTTTGGAGACCTGCCCTCAGGGGCAGGGACAGTGGAGAAGTTCCAGCTGCAGTCAGACCTGCTGAAAGTGGACATCATCTCCTGGGGCTGCACCATTACGGCCCTGGAGGTCAAAGACAGGCAGGGCAAGGCGTCAGATGTGGTGCTCGGCTTTGCAGAGTTGGAAGGTGGGTTGAACTCTGCCCCGGGCTGCCGGGCCGGCCCCAGGCCCCCGGCCCCCCCCGGACACGCGCCCCGATCGATCGGGCTGCTGGCGGCGGGGAGCCGGAGCAAGTCCCCGAGCTTGGCGCCGTCAGGAGTGCTAGCAGTCGGCCAACTCTGTTTCCATCCAGTGTCCGGAAAAAAGACAAATGAATGCGAACAGCTACAGGACTTGGCCTCTGGTTATCCAGTTAGGCTTTGCTCTAATTAATTTAGAATAGTTGAGGGTAAGATGAAATCCCAGCAACCCAGGAGCCATCTTTGAACTGCCAGGTCTGTGAGGGCAGGAGAGGGAAAAGCTGGCTAGAGGGGGTGTGGCTCCCCGTTCTTCCCCTGTGTTCTGAAGTAGGACAATCCAAGACCTGCCTTTTCTACTTGTTTTCTCCCTCATCAGATCCTCTTGGAGGACTGATTGTCTCAGAAATGCTCCAACATGGGGACGCCTGGGTGGCTCAATCGTTAAGCATCTGCCTTCAGCTCAGGTCATGATCCCAGAGTCCTGGGATCGAGTGCTGCATCGGGCCCCCTGCTCGTTGGGGAGTCTGCTTCTCCCTCTGCCTGCCGCGCTCTCTCTCTCTGACAAATAAATAAAATCTAAAGAAAGAAGGAAGGAAAGAAAGAAAAGAAAGAAATGCTCCAACATGGCTCAGTGGGTGCAGAAGTGGAAGACCAACTCATTGTCTAGCAATGTCTCCCAACTAGGATGAACTTCTAGTGGAATCCGTGAGCAATTAGGATCATGTATGAATCCATGCATTCAAAAACGGTTCATTCAGTTCTCATTCAGTGAGACAGACATGGTCCTCACCCTCATAGAGCTTGCCCTTTAGCTGGGGAGATAGACATTAGGCAAATAATCGGATTCATGAATAATTACACTTGCAGTTTGATCTCAGCAAAGGAAAATGGACGCAGAGCTATCTGTTGTCCCTGCTGTGTAGCTAGACATTGGAGATAAGGTCTGAAATAAAGTTGGCAAAGGGAAACTGCTTGAAGATAAATACCATTTGCTCAGGGGAAGGGGCGTGCACAAAAACTGCTAGAGAGGAGGTTTGAGGTTTTCCTTTAGGTGCGTCTTTCTATCTGCTTGGTTCTTTAGCTAATGTAACATGGCTCATGGTTAGAAGTCAACAGAAAACTCTGGGTCTTGGTTTTTCTCTGATGGGGGTTCAGATCTTCTGCCTTCAGAGTCAGAAGGCAAGAGGGTTGACAAGTGACAAAAGAGGATTCTTGAGAGTCATTTTGCTGAGTCACTGCTCTCTCTGTTAGTAGCATAGCTATTTTTCTAGGCTGACGCAGAATCACAAAGAGATTACTTGGCTGGTGCAGAATTGCCCAGTGGAGTCGAAGAATTCGATGAGGGGCCTAGAATTCCAGAGCCAACAAAGCATTGGAGATGCTAAGCTGTCAGCATCTACTTTTACCACCTCCTCCATCTCTACTTTATCACCGTTCAAGAGATAGCGGCCCTCCCTCTGCACCTCTACACACACACATTCACCTACCCTCCCTCCTTACCCGTTTTAGTTCTGCTGCAAGAGTCACGCGGATCTTCAAAGACAGAGCGTCTGTGGGACTCTTAGGAACCGTGTGCGGGGACATGCCGTCTGGGAAGTAGCAGTGTCTTCATGGGCGTGGAAGTGCCGATTTTGTGAGGGCATCCATACAGTGGAGTCGTCTCTGAGGCTAGGACTCCTGTGGGAATCTGGGTGAAGAAAGTATTATCCCCACATGTTCTTAAAAGGGAGAAAAAAACCAGATGCCCTCGGATTATAGGGATCTAGCTTGTGCTGTATTGCCCTCCAGTTAGTAACCTGTCTTGAGAACATTAAATAGCATTTTCTTATTAGGATACATCACAGGCTTCCCAAAAAGGTTGAATCAAAGCCTCTAAAATATTCTGGGTGCTGGGTCGAGACAGACATCCTCATTCCTATGCTATAATTTAGATAATTGAATTATTGATTTTAAAAGGAAAGCACACTATTTTCAGAAGAGGAGAAGTTGGAAAAAAGCCCTCAGAATATCAGTTAGTGCTTTCTAATATGTGCAGCCATCCTCGTGGTTATTGCAAGTGGCCCTTTGTTCCCCTTTTACAGCCCTGTCTTTCAGTTTTTTTGTAGATTCTTTCAGTATTGCTAAAGATAAAAGAAGACTTCATATATGTCATAACAGGAAGCATACTTGTCTTGGTTAGAGTAGTGTGAAATGGTGCTCTACTACTATTTTGATTAATTCTTGTGTATTAAAACCCCTGGTAAGAAACTGGCAAAAATGGGCACCTGGCTAGCTCAGTTGGTGGAGAGTACGGCTCTTGATCTCGGGGTTGTGAGTTTGAGCTCCCGGTTGGGTGTAGAAACTACTTTAAAAAAAAATCTTAAAAAAGAAAAAAATTGCTAACAATGATTGTCTTTAAGAAAAGACACTGTGTAGCTGGGGTGGAGGGTTAAGAAGGAGACTTTATTTTCACTGCATATTCTTTTGGAGTATCTGAATATGTAAGTATTATATAAACAAAACGGAGGTAAATCATTTAACGCTACAAGACATGACAAAATATGACAGAGTAGGGGGTTATCTTGACATTACTATGTCCCCAAAACGTTTTGAGCCACAGGGAGGAGCTAAGCATGGATAATTCCATGAGACATGGTCCTTTCCTAACTGCCAGGTTAGATGTGAATGCTCTCCAGTTTCCCAGATAGCTTATATAATCTGCTTGGATCATGGCCATGACCGGAGGTCAGAATGGTTCAGTTTCTCCCTGGGAAAATTAGATCTTTCTTCTGTAGAATTCTAAAGAGGTAAATCGTACGTTCTTTTAGTTACAGCCTGGAAAAATCAGTAATGCCTCCTATGAATTTTTCTGCCATTTTTTTGTACTTAAAATACTTAAAAATGCTTTTCGTCTTCCTGTCCCACCTACAGTCATTATGACTTCTTTCAAAACCTGTGATGAGACTATTTGCCTATAAGCCACGGGTATAAACAACCTGCCCACACAATCACCACCTGCCTGCCCCTTTATCTTCCCCCCCCCAGTCACCACCAAATACCCAGCTATTACTGCCATGAGAGCCATTATGGAAAGAAATAGAAAAAACAGACTTTGTGTTTTTCGAAAACCGCAGTTCATAGGGGGGTGGAGGAAAAGGGAGAGGCTCGGTATTGCAGATGCCCAGTGCCCTTAGAGGAAACATTGAGGATTCCTGGTTTAGATCTCTGCTTTGTCCCTTAAAGCTGTGGGACCTAAGCAAGTTATTGAACCTCCCCAGACTTATTTCCTCACCTAAATTAATGGATAATGATGATTAAATGTGCTACCAGCTGTGATAGTGTCTGTCGTGAACAATCAATAGCTTTTATCTCTTTTCCTTCCCTTGCCTCCAAATACCTTCCCTCACACTCCTGGAACCTTTTTTTTTTTTTTTTTTAATTTATTTATTCATGAGAGTCAGAGAGAGAGATAGAGAGAGGCAGCGGCAGAGGGAGAAGCAGGTTCCCCGCCTAGCAGGGAGCCCGATGCGGGACTCGATCCCAGGACCCTGGGATCGTGACCTGAGCCGAAGGCAGACGCTCAACCATCTGAGCCACCCAGGCGCCCCCCTGGAACCTTTTACTTCACTTAGTTAATACTGAAAAAAGGGCATGAAGACCCATGTGGATAACCAGCAGCCATTTGAAAATATATAAAATTTTGGGGACAATTAAAATGCTTGTCAATGAAAGTAATGGCTGTTTTCCTCCGAAAGCCAAAGGAAAGTCATTCAGGTTGTAGAAGCTTCGCCTGGGATTAGTAGGCACTTTTATTTCAGACTTTAGGGCACTCTGGCTGAAATTTGGGCTGTATGAGGTGCACAGCACAGCTGGGGTCCTTGGGATGGTAGAAGAGTGGAAAGATCCATTAATATATTTTGGCCAGTCCTTTGCCCAGGTAAAGGGACAGACTTTTCCTCTACCCTTTATCCCACATCAGCAATGGGCTTGATTAAATCATCATTCGTGGCTTGACCTAGAAACTTTGCCCCTTTTGCATGGAAAACAGTATTTTCTGCATTTCTTTTTTTTTTTTTTTTTTAAGATTTTATTTATTTGACAGAGAGAGACACAGCGAGAGAGGGAACACAAGCAGGGGGAGTGGGAGAGGGAGAAGCAGGCTTCCCGCAGAGCAGGGAGCCCGATGTGGGGCTCGATCCCAGGACCCTGGGATCATGACCCGAGCTGAAGGCAGACGCTTAACGACTGAGCCACCCAGGTGCCCCTATTTTCTGCATTTCAAAAATGTCTTTATTTTATCCTTTTAAATTTTTTTTATCTTTTTTTTTTTATTTATTTGACAGAGAGAGAGAGACAGAGACAGAGAGAGAGGGAACACATGCAGGGGGAGTGGGAGAGGGAGATGCAGGGCTCCATCCCAGGACCCTGGGATCATGACCTGAGCTGAAGGCAGATGCTGAACGACTGAGCCACCCAGGCACCCCATATTTTCTGCATTTCAAAAGAAGCTTTTTAGTCATGTCCTATTCAGAATTTGAGGACTGTCACTTTCTATAATTCTGATTTGATATAAAACTTAGTAACATATGAAGATAGTATAAAATCCATTTGTTCTGAAGAGTTTTTCGGAGACAGTTGGGAGCAGTAGTTTATGTTGTCCTTATGGTTCAGTCATTGAAAACTCTTCCTCTAAACCAAGCACTGACAAGTGCTTCTTGTCTCCATGGGCTATTTACTGTGGCCAGAGAGTGGTCCCTTCTGAGGGAATTCTTGCAAGCCCATGAACCAGCAGCACTGCTATTGGATTTGTCATTGTCTCCACGGAGAGTTGGGGCTCCGTGTACATTTGTTGAATGGATCAAAGTAGGAATCAAAGATACATACGGCCAAATAATTTTGAACAAAAATGCTGCTTTTCTTCACATTTTTGAGCTCCTGAAAAGCAGATGAATGGTCCACATTATACATCATCAGGGAAATGCAGATTAAAATAATAGTGAGGGTTACCAGAATGGCCAAAATCCAGAACACTGACAACCCCAAATGCTGGTGAGGATGTGGGGCAACAGGAACTCTCATTCATTGCTGGTGCGAATGCAAAATGGTACTGCCGCTTTGGGAGACAGTTTGATTGTTTCTTACAAAACCCAACGTACTCTAACCATATGATCAAGCAGTCATGCTTCTTGGTAGTTACTCAAAGTAGTTAAAACCTTATGGCCACACACACACACAAACTTATGTCCACAAAAAACCCTGCACAAAGGTATTTATAAGCAGCTTTATTCATAATTGCCAAAACAAGCAACCAAGATGTCCTTTAGTAGGTGGACAAATAAACTGTGGTACATCCAGACAATGGAATATTATTCAGTGCTAAAAAGAAATGAACTATCAAGCCACAAGGAGCCACTAAAACGCATATTACTAAATGGAAGAAGCCCATCTGAAAGGGCTACATACTATCCAATTCCAGCTATGACATTCTGAAAAAGGCAAATTTATGGAGACAGTAAAAAGATCTGTGGTTGCCAAGGGCTAGGGGGATGGGAGAGATGAGTAGGCAGAGCACAGAAGATTTTTAGGGCAGCGAAAATACTCTGTATTGTAATGATGGATACATATCATTATTCATTTGTCCAAACCCATAGAATGTACAACACCAAGAGAGAGCCCTACTGTTGAACTAGGGACTTTGGGTGATAATGATATGTCAGTGTGGGTTCATCAATTAGAAATGTGTCTCTCGGGGCGCCTGGGTGGCTCAGTCGTTAAGCGTCTGCCTTCAGCTCAGGTCATGATCCCAGGGTCCTGGGATCAAGCCCCGCATCGGGCTCCCTGCTCCGCGGGAAGCCTGTTTCTCCCTCTCCCTCTCTCCCTGCTTGTGATCCTGCTCTCACTGTGTCTCTCTGTCAAATAAATAAAATCTTTAATAAAAAAAAAAAAAAAAAGAAATGTGTCTCTCTGATGGGGGGTGTTGGTATTGGGAGAGGCTATGCATGTGTGGGGACAGGGGATGTATGGGGAATCTGTACTTTCTGCTCAATTTTGCTGTAGACCTAAAACTGCTCTGAAAAATAAAGTCTAGGATGCCTGGGTGGCTCAGTCGGTTAAGTGTCTGCCTTCAGCTCAGATCATGATCCCAGGGTCCTGGGATCAAGTCCTGAATTGGGCTCCTTGCTCAGCAGGGAGCCTGCCTCTCCCTCTGCCTCTCCCCCTACTTGTGCTCTCTCTCTCTCACAAATAAATAAATAAAATCTTTAAAAAATAAAGTCTACTAAAAAAACAAAAGCAGATGAAGCAAAACCAAGAGAAGTTTTCCTGGCCCATCGGAACTCCTTTTGGTTACCCAGTGTAAGGAGTTTTAAAGCTGCAGCTTCAGAAATAGAGGAGGGTGGGGAGGGAGGTGGGAGCTGGTGGAGAGGTCAGTCTGGCCGATGCGAAGGGATGGTAGTAAGATCAATTCACCAGAAAGCCTTGTTTTCAAATAATGTGATGCTTCAGGATAAGTCCTTAGGAGCCAGACTGTTCAAATCCAGGTTCTTCTGATAACTAGTTGTGTTTGGGGGCAAGTTACTTAGCCTTTCTGTCCTCAGTTTCCACATCTATAGAAGGAGGGTAGTAATACTGTCTAGCTCGTAGAACTATCCTGAAGATGAAATGAGTTAAATAGAGCACTTAGAAAGTAGCCGAGCCTTAGGAAGAACTTGGTGTTAGCTATTATGATAGTCCATGGGCAGGACTCTGAGGACCTGCAGGTCAGCCGGGGAGTGAATCAGGAGAGACCTGGAAGAGGATGGTTAATGTTTCACTTGTGCCCAACTGGTTGAGTAATGGGAACCTATGATCTGTAACTGGCCTAATGGTTCAAGGTCTGTATCCTGAGAACCCCGCCAGCCATGGTAAAAATTCATATGCTTGAATTGCATTCTCTTCTTTTTTTATTTAAGTTCAATTAATTAACATATAATGTATTATTGGTTTCAGAGGTACAGGTCAGTGATTCATCAGTCTTATATAATACCCAGTGCTCATTACATCACATGCCCTCCTTAATGTCTATCACCCAGTTACCCCATCCCCCCAACTTCCCTCCCCTCCAGCAACCCTCAGTTTGTTTCCTATGATTAAGAGTCTCTTATGGTTTGTCTCCCTCTCTGATTTTTGTCTTGTTTTATTTTTTCCTCTCTTCCCTATGATCTTCTGTTTTGTTTCTTAAATTCCTCATATCAGTGAGATCATATGATAATTGTCTTTCTCTGACTGACTTATTTTGCTTAGCATAATACCCTCGGTTCCATCCACATTGTTGCAAATAGCAAGATTTCACCTTTTTTGATGGCTGGGTAGTATTCCATTATATATATATATATATATATATATATATATATATATATATACATATATATATATATATCACATCTTCTTTACCCATCTGTCAATGGACATCTTGCCTGTTTCCATGTTTTGGCTATTGTGGACATTGCTGCTATAAACATTGGGGTGCACATACCCCTTCGGATCATTACATTTGTATCTTTGGGGTAAATACCCAATAGGGCAATTGCTGGGTCATAGGGTAGCTCTATGTTCAACTTTTTGAGGAACCTCCATACTGTTTTCCAGAGTGGCTGCACCAGCTTGCATTCCCACCAACAGTGTAGGGGGGTTCCCCTTTCTCCGCATCCCTGCCAACATCTGTCATTTCCTGACTTGTTAATTTTAGTCATTCTGATTGGTGTGAGGTGGTTTCTCATTGTGGTTTTGGTTTGGATTTCCCTGAGAATTGTATATTCTTCTCATCCACATAGACGGGATGGATACAGAGTACCACAGGAAAGGGGGATGGAATTCCAAGGGCATCTGAGTGAAAAACAGAGTAGACAGTGATGCTAGTGATAATGCAAAAAACAAACTACCTCCAAACCTTAGTCTCTACCATTGTAATCATATGGTAGAGGAACTTAAAGAGAAGGAAAGATCTATGTAACATTCCTGTGCACAGACTTGTAAGTAAAAGGGCACAAGCACATTGCTTTTTATAGCCCCTAAAAAGCCCCACAACAATTTGCTCATCAGTATGCCATGTAGCATGGTAGGGCGCTTGGGTGACTCAGTCCGGTTAGTGTCTGCCTTCAGCTCAGGTCATGATCCCGGGGTCCTGGGATTGAGCCCGGCATTGGGCTCCTTGCTCAGCGGGAAGCCTGCTTCTCCCTCCCTCTGCCTGCTGCTTCCCCTGCTTGTGCTCTCTCTCTCTTGCTCTCTCTCTCTGTCAAATAGATAAACAAAATCTTAAAAAAAAAAAAAGAATATGGTGGATGGATATGTAGTCACATGGACAGATCTTAAGGCATTTGATAAATGAGAACTTGCAAAACAATGTGCATAGTGCGATTCTCTTTATATAAATATTGCATTTGTGTAATTGTATGTGCTTCTCTATAGTTAATTAAAAAACAAAAAAACTGGAAGTGTATATGCCAAACTGTTAGCATTGGTTGTCACTGGGAAGAAGAAGAGTTGAGGCATAAAAGAGGGACTTTCATGTTTTTTTTTTTTTTAAAGATTTATTTATTTATTTGAGAGAGAGAGCAGGTGGGGGGCAGGTAAGGGGCAAAGGGAGAGAGAGAATCTCAAGCAGACTCCTCACTGGGCATGGAGCCTGACGTGGGGCTCGATCTCACAACCCCGAGATCATGATCATGACCTGAGCCAAAATCAAGAATCAGACACTTAACCAACTGAGCCACCAGGAGCCCCTTTCACGTTTTACTCTTTATTAAGGTTGCCAGATTTAGCAAATGAAAATACAGGACACCTGATTAAATTTGAATTTCAGATAAATAACAAATGGAGTTTTTTTGTTTTTTTTAAACTTTTTATTTATTTATTTTTTTAAGATTTTATTTATTTATTTGACAGAGAGATAGAGAGAGCACAAGTAGGCAGAGCGGCAGGGAGAGGAAGAGGGAGAAGCAGGCTCTCCACCGAGCGGGGAGCCTGACGTGGGGCTCAATCCCAGGACTCTGGGATCACGACCTGAGCCGAAGGCAGACGCTTAACTGACTGAGTCACCCAGGCACCCACGTTTTTTTAAACTTCTTTAAAAAGTT
This sequence comes from Halichoerus grypus, assembly GCF_964656455.1. Classification (NCBI taxonomy): domain Eukaryota; kingdom Metazoa; phylum Chordata; class Mammalia; order Carnivora; family Phocidae; genus Halichoerus; species Halichoerus grypus. The sequence goes on from NC_135721.1 coordinate 30,667,961, forward strand.
TTTATTTTTTCATTTATTTAAGTAATCTCTACACCCAACCTGGGGCTCGAACTCACGACCCCAAGGTCAAGAGTCACATGCTCTTCTGACTGAGCCAGCCAGGCACCCCAACAAATGGTTTTTAAGTGTTAAGTATGTCTCATGCATAACAATAATATGGTTGTACTTATACTAAAAAATTATTTATTGTTTATCTGAAATTCAGATTCAACTGGGTGTCCTATATTTCCTCTGACAAGTCTACTCTATCTATATATTTGTTTCATGCTCTTTAAAGGATAGTTTCATGAAATAATTGTATTATTCTAAAAAAAATAAAAAGAGAAAGAAGAAGAATTCTTGAGACAACACAAATATACGTTAAGGAAATGTTTAGTTAAGGAAATTGATTGGCCTAGAAAAGAGCAGATTACAAAGCAGCATGTAAATTAAGACTCTACTTCTTTATAAAAAGAAGAAGAAAAGCACATGTCTGCATGTACTAAAAGGCAGGAGGCTATACATAAGAATATTAACAGTAGTTCTCTCTGGTGATGAGATTAGGATGATTTAAATATCCTGGGGCACCTGGGTGGCTCAGTCGGTTGCACGTCCGACTCTTGGTTTTGGCTCGGTCATGATCTCATGGGTCGTGAGATCCAGCCCCAAGTGGGGCTCTGTGCTCAGTGCAGAGTCTGGTTAAGATTCTCTCTCCCTCTCCTTCCTCTCCCCAGCTCAAATAAATAAATCTTTATAAAAAATAAATTTCTTCTTTGTGCTTTATGAAGTTCTTTCACAATGTTTATAAAGAACACACATTACTTTTGGAAAGGGAAAGCGTCGTGTGTAAAGAACACCATTTTCCTGTGCTCCCCTGAGGAGTTGAATATGCCCAAGTTGGGGGCACCTGGGTGGCTCAGTCGTTAAGCATCTGCCTTCAGCTCGGGTCATGATCCCAGGGTCCTGGGATCGAGCCCCGCGTCAGGCTCCCTGCTCCGCGGGAAGCCTGCTTCTCCCTCTCCCCCTCCCCCTGCTTGTGTTCCCTCTCTCGCTGTGTCTCTCTCTGTCAAATAAATAACTAAAATCTTAAAAAAAAAAAAAAAGAATATGCCCAAGTTGTTCCTACTTTCAGCTGCTCTCAGAAGAAAGTGGTGGGCAGCGCTGTGAGCCTCAGCTTCGGTTTGAAGTTTTAAAAAAACATTCCATCTCGCGTCCTGCAGGCTACCTCCAAAAGCAGCCCTACTTTGGAGCCGTGGTTGGCAGGGCGGCCAACCGAATTGCCAAAGGAACATTCACGTTGGACGGGAAGGAGTATAAGCTGGCCATCAACAATGGGCCCAACAGTCTGCACGGAGGAGTCAGAGGGTTTGACAAGGTGAGTCAGGGGCACTGGACAGGGTCCTCACCTGGCGTACTTCACAGAGAACCTTCAAACGTACCATCTCTTCGCCAGGCTCAATCCTCGGCCCTGCAGCAAATGCGTGGGGAGGTGATAGAGGAAAGAGGCTGATCCAGGGACTCGGGGGGAGCAGATGCGCTGGCCCTGTTCCAGGACCCATCCTTCTGGAGCTCTTCGGACTGTAACAGGCAGGGGAGCCCTGAGTGAAAGGGAAAGACGGGGAATGACTTTCTCCCTGTGTCGGGATCAGGAAGTCCAGTGGACCTTGGGCGCAATGGAAAAGTGGCTTAAAACTAGTACCTGCCACTTACTGTACGAGGCCTTTGCACATCTTCTCTCTCATGCTTACGAGAGCCCTGCGTTATCACCAGATGAGAAACCTGAGGGTCTGAAAGGCCATATAACTCCTAGGTTGGGCGGCCCGGCCCACAGCCCTCATTTCTACACCATAACCACTGGTGTAGGCGCCCCCGGTCCAACACACACCCCTGAAACTGCCGCTAAGCCCCCTCCCCACCACAGTGTGGTGCCACATCCAGGCGTAGCCTTCCACGGAAGTGCCTCATGCCTCAAAATTACCTCAGATCCTCCCCCAGTTACCTCTTTCCACATTAAAACTCCCATTCCCCAAGTGACTCCCTGGAAAAACAAGGTTAGGACCGCAAACTGATCAGACAGCTTCTCCCTGAAGTAGAAATGCCTGGCATGCTTCCTAGCTGTGTGGGAGTCCTGAGGGGTAGCCCCCCGCGACTCTCTTACTAGTCTAATTTCAGGGAGATAATTTTGGTAGCTAACTCTTCTTTAAATTATACCCCCCCGCCCCGCCAGTTTATTTCCTATAGAAGAGCCAGAAAATACTGGCATGTGTATGGCAGTTAAAGATCACTATTTCTTCCTTTCTGCCTCTTTCTGCCTCCTGTCCTGTTGAAGGAAGTTGGTCACTCTCTTGCCCCTGTCTCACCAACTTCCTGTCTGTGGCCTAGAACCGCACTGCCCCATCTCGTCCCTCTTCCTCCATGATTGGACTCCTCACACCAGGAAGGCGTGAAGGCAAGGGGTAGCCTCGGTCCTAGCAGCACTAGGGCAGAGGGTCTCCGGAATATGGCAGGGCCATGGGCAAAGCCCAGCCAGGGGAAGTTAGGCCCGGCTCTGTTCTGACAGGGATTTTCAGAAGAGCCTCAGAACAGCACCTGTTCTGGCTTGGTCCTCTTCCCTCTGTTCCACTGTGGGGTTTTCTGTGGTGTTGCTTCACATGTGCGCCCTGTAAAAACACAGCCCAATAGTGAGTAAACACATCCTTCAGTGCACTGTGCCTCCTGAGTTCCTTCTGTGAACCGGGCAGCATAATGTGGCAGGGATTCCTGAGACTCCCCTATGGCGAGGGAGCCAGACCCTTCGATAAATAGCTGTTCTAGGCAACCAGCCCCCTCATATAGATGCCAGCAGTGTGCTATAGAAACCGGGTCTGGACAGATTCATAGCAACTCGGGAGGGAGGATTGGAACCACCCTTGAAGAAAGAATAGCATTTCGTTTAGTAAGTAGGTACTGGAAAAAATGGCTGTGCAGAAGCCCAGAAAGGGTGGGGGAAAGACTTGGAATGTTATCCTGGAGATATTGAAAGCTTTTGAACCGTAAGCTTGCACACAGTGACATGAGCAGTCTCGGATGAACTTCGTTTCCAGTTGTATTTCATCTCAACAATTACTGAACAAATAGCTGGTTTGTAGATACGTCTTGTTCTATTTATATCAACACATTTTTTTAAAAGATGAAATTTGAATAACCTAACAGGATTAGAAATGGCATATAAGTAGGCCTAAAGATGCAAACGCGGAAATTTTTCAGGAAATTCGGAAAGTGCAGGGTCAGGGATATTCTCCCATGAATAGAAATTGTGTGTTCCACAAAATTACACTTAATCTGATAATATTGGTTTACACAAAAAACTTTCCACTGTGTTCTTTCTCTGAAGGACAAGGACTAGGTAGCAATTGAAGAACATTTTATTTCAAATATTTTATTCCTAAAATTTTCCATTTGGGGGATTCTTTTTTCTTTTTTTAATCATGCATATAACCGGCTTTTATATTTTAAGTGTCTTGAAAGTTCAACATTTCTAGGAGATAACTAGGGTGTAAAATTAATTTTTTACTAAGGTCAGTAAATTTGTTTCGGATACCAGCTGCTTTCACCATAGGTAAATGCAGAGACCTCCGCTCCTGCTGGGCTCCCCTTCCTGGTAAATGTGGGATCTCTCAACATCAGTGACAGAGATCCAGGCCATGCTAGGAGCAGGTGGGCAGAGCCCGGGCTCAAAGGCCATTCCTGTGACCCACAGAAATTATTATCTTTCAAGTCTATTTGGAATGACAGTGTTTGGCCTCAACTCTTCTGTTGACAAAAGGAGATTCAAACAAAACATTCATTGAAATGAAGATGTGGATGGTGTAGACTGCCAGGCCTGAGTTTGAATCCTAGTTCTGTCACTAATGACATGTATGACTTTAAACAAGATTTTTTTACCCCTTTAAACAATGGGCATGGCCCCGCAGCGGGCTCCATGCTCGGCCTGGAGTCTGCTTAAGACTCTCTCCCTCTTCCTCTGCTCCTCCCCCTGCTCGTGCACGTGCGCATGTGTGCACACACGCTCTCTCTCTCTCTCTCTCGCTCTCTCTCTCTCTCTATATATATATAATAAATAAATAAATCTTTAAAAAAAAGTTTTAAACAATGAGCATGAAGTATGAAAAGGTTCTACTCAATCCCCCTGGAATATGGGAGGTGGAAATAGGCAAGGAAGCACCACGGAACTCAATTTGCTCATCTGTAAAATGGGGTCATAGTATTAGTTGGAGCGATTTGAAATTGCCAGTGTTCAACTGTTTTGACCTACAAAGATGGTCATTTCATTTGGTTCAACCAAATCCTTACCTTATGAAATGATTTATGTAAAGCACAAGGTCAATGGCTGGTGAGCACCGAACAAATGGACATCTCCTGTCAGCAAAGACCTCTTGATAGTGACCCCCCAGGACTCCCCAGAGGGACTGGACTCTCTGGACAGTATGTCCTCTGATCGCATGGAATAAGGAAAACAGCTCAGGATCAGACCACTGTCTTCTCAGCTGGAAGAAGCTAGGAAAAACAGTGTGTTTTTTCTGAGCCCAGCTCTCTCATCATTAAATGAAGATAGTGGTGGCTACATTGAGTCAGCTCTGAGACAGATAGAGAGTTTCTGTAAAGTTCTTAGCAAAGTGTCTTGGCTCATCATGGGCACTCAGGAAATCCTGGTTGTCCCTCCCCCGTAAGGGTAATCTTGAGGACTCTAGGGCAAAGGTGAGAGGAACCACTGTGTGTGAATCAAAATTGCCAAAAGCAAAAAATTCTAGAAAACTTTTCTCCATATTTTTCTTGCCACCCTTAGAACCATATTTTCTAGAATAAGAAGAAAACTTCAAGATCATTTTTCAACCCCTTTATGCCAGGGACTGATGCCCGACATCATACACTGAGCTAGGAACAAACCTGGCCCCCAAATCAGGACTCCTGACGTGTGGGCAGAACTCTTCCTAATAGAACAAGTGCCTTCTTACTTGTTTGGAACTCTGCCCAGGGAATATAGAGAATCTTGGAACATTTTTTATAAATATTCATAAATAGTACTTCCCTGGGAAAGAGGGGCTCATTTATTACGGTCATTTTTTAAATACCATTAGCAGATTTTGCTATATGACATTTATCAGAATGGGGCATCAAGATAAAAAAAAAAAAGTTTTGAAGAAGGGGAAGAAGAAAACATTGTAGACACATACATATAAGTTTAAAGAGAAAGAGTATGGGGAATATGAGTAGGAAAAGAGAAAGAAAAAAATTTTCTCTCAAGATCTACTTTTTTGTATAAAACAAAATTTTAGAACAATTAAAATCCAAGCTATTATTCAAACATCTTGAAGATCATATAACCATTTCTCTTCCTAGAATTAGCTAGCTTTAAATATTGAAACGTGGCATTTAGCTCGAGATTGCAATGACTTAACAGCTTTGAAAACACTTTTCTAGGTCCTCTGGACCCCTCGGATGCTGTCAAATGGTGTCCAGTTCTCAAGAGTCAGTCCAGATGGTGAGGAGGGTTACCCTGGAGAGTTGAAAGTCTGGGTGACATACACGCTGGATGGTGGGGAGCTTATGATCAACTATCGAGCCCAGGCCAGTCGGACCACACCGGTCAATCTGACCAACCATTCTTATTTCAACCTGGCAGGCCAGGTAAGTGGACTTTCCTCTGCTCTCCTGCTATAGCCTAAAGGGTAACTTGCCTCTTCTCTCCTGCCATGTGCTTTGTGTGACCTGGGGAGTGGCTGGAGAGACCAACCCAGGACGGAATTACTCTTGCAATGGGGTCAACCCTGGCGTTGAGGAAAAATGGCTAGCAAAGCTGCGGACTCATAGTAGGTGCTCAATAAATGGAAGTTACAGAGAAAGATAGAATGAGTACATTGTATTACCCAGAGAATTATCTCTTTCCCACATGTTCAGACAAGGAACCAGCTATTTCAAGAACTCCCTTTCATCTCACTGTAACATGAGCTTACATTTGCTTCCTCATTCCACTCCTACCCCTAAAAGTTTCCAGTTAAGGCACTTTCCATCCTTGGAATTTTAAAAATGGGCTTGGCTCAGCCCCTTTAGACATGCTGCCAACATTTGTATGCCTCCAGCATGTAGCCCACCGTAAGAGTGCTATAGAGAGACTCCCCACCCCTCAGTAATCCCCTCTACACTACCTTATTCCCTCCTAATGGTAATATTTGAGGTTGTTGAGGAGGCTGTTACATGAGGCAGAGTAGAAAGTTTAGCTAAACTCTGTAGACTCTATCTATTACTTCCTCTTCATCTAAAAAGCTCATCATTGTCTACTATACTTGAATCGCTTTGGCATGATTTCCTACCACAAGATGATGTTCACAGCCAACTAGTAATATCTTGCATTTTTACACTCTTTTAGGAGTCTGCTGACGATGTGCTGCTTTTTTTTCCTAGGATCTTTCCAAATAGCACAAATTAATTGGTTCTTATGTAATTTCCAAAGTTCTCCCCTTAAAAATAAGAAAGAATTCTAAACTTGCCTATTGCTTATCCTCAGAAACTTCCACCATCCTCCTTAAGATCTTAAAGACTGGGGCACCTGGGTGGCTCAGTTGGTTAAGCGTCTGCCTTCAGCTCCAGTCCTGACCCCGGGGGGGTCCTGGGATCGAGCTCCTTGCTCAACAGGGAGCCTGCTTCTCCCTCCCCCTCTCCCTCTGTCTGCCGCTCCCCCTGCTGTGCTCTCTCTCTCTCTGTGTCAAATAAATAAATAAAATCTTTTAAAAAAAAAATCTTAAAGACAAACCAAAAACCAAAACCCAAACAAACATACCCAGCCATAAGAGGCTCTGCAATAATGTGCATAAAGACCCTCCTTTTCTAATAAGTTCAGAAAGAAACTTGACAGAAAGAAACAATTGGTGGTTTTTTTATAGGTAGTAGATCATGGTGATTTTTTACTATTTTCTACATTTTTGTATACTTAGGACATCCTATTTTATAATCTAAAGAAATAGATTCAGAAATGGAAATGATACATTAAATATGTAAGTATCTTCTGATGTATTCCAATCAAGGAGACAAAATGGGAATGCAAGGTCACTATGGCTCTGTCCATTTACCAGGCAGCGGGACCCTCGCAGATCACAGACCCACCCACAGGGGTAGTCAACGTTAACCCCCTTCTGTATACTGTCTTAGTGAGTGCAACTGGAATCCACAGCCACTAGCTTCAGGGTTGAGGATGGGAGACGGCCATTAGCCCTTTGGGGCCCTTTGATGAGAGTGGGTGGTCACTCACCAGGCCTAGGGTCCAGGGGCCTCTGCATCTTCAGAACATCTCTTACCGTACCCAGAAAAGCATTATTATGTGTCTTAAACCCTCCCCAGGTAAATAATTCAAAACTTGATCATTCAAAGTGGTCAGCTCATCTTATGTATTTTCTTGTTGCTTGTTTATTTCTTTTTTAAATTTAATAAGCAATATGTTTGTTCTACCTGGGGCCAAATTTTGATTCATCACTTCTAAGATTGAGTGTTGATGGCCTGGGGGGAGGAGAGAACTGTGTTTTTCAAAGAATGGAAAAGGTATATGGGTTGCAGGTTGTTTGGGCTTTGTTTGTTGTCCTCGTTCCTTCCTTATCTAACCCCGAACTGGGCAATGAAGCAGCCTGGGGGGAATTTGAGATGAAAGGCAATAGTGGGGTTCCAGCCTGACTGGAGAGGTACGTCAGCAAAGACCCGGGTTCTTCCATCTTCCCATTCTGCCTCTTCAGTGTTTTGGCTCTTGTCTTCGGGCTCATTGTCTCCTGGCCACAAGATGGTTGTGACCCGCAGCTCCAGGAATCACGTCTTCGTGTAGTCGCACCCAGAGGCAAAAAAGAACCTATTCCTTTTTTTCATATCTCTAATGTTCCATTTTTAAGACTAAACAAAACTTTTCCCAGAGGCTCTCCAGCAGCCTTTGCCTCACAGTTCATGGGCCAGAAGTGTGTCCCATGCCCTGCCTAACCGAGTACCAGCAAGGGAATTGGACCACCCGGTGGGATTAGGGAGGGCGTCCTTTACCCCGGCATATGACCCTAGCACAGGACGACTCAACAAGTCAGCGCTCTGCCAGGGGCAAACGAGGGTGCCAGGAAGGGAGGTGCGGTGGCTTGGGGTAGTACTCGAGTGTCGATGCTACCCTGCTCAAGGTGAGGAGAGCTGAATGAAGGCCGTCCTAGTGGCAACGCACGGAGAGGTCTGTAAAGCCCCGGGCAGGCCACAAAGGGCTTTATAAATGCTTAATGTTCCGAACTAGTAGCAGCTGAGCAAAGCTAACCAAAACCAACAGTGAACCCAGAGATGGGCCTCAAGAGCTGTTGGTGGATCAGCCTTCCTTGCCAGGTTTTCATCGGCCTAGAAAGGAAATGAATCCAGCAGGAATATTCCACCAGAGTGGATCATTGAATTATTCCAGGTCAGAAGAATGGTAAAATGAAGCCTGCTTCCCTTTCATAAAGGAACATAGGTGCCGTTTGGTGACCCGATGCATTAAGGGAGTGGCTCTCTCATAAATGTTCCTTTCCGTCTCCCCCAACCCAGGCTTCTTCTTAACCTCTCAGACTCATCAGTTTATTTGGTGTGTGATTGAATCATTTTCTTCCTGCCCTAGTGCTACAAAACAAACAGAAAAAAGGAAATTCCTAAGCAGCTTTATTCATAATAGTAAAAATACTGGAAACAAGCAACAGTCTACCAAATATTCATACAATGGAATACTACTCAACCTTCGGCTGAGCATCGAGTGGATAGAGCCAGGGAAATAGTCCCCAGTTCTCTTCCCTCATCTCTGCTCCCCTCAGGCCCAGAGGCCTCTTCGGTGCTGGCAGGACCCCTGAGGCATGAGGGGATGGGAGTAGGGGGAGCCCGCCAGGAGAGACCCCTTCTAGTCTAGAGCTGCTGTAGGTGGTGGTGCAGACCCCTCCCATTTTGGACCTACCTTCTCAGGTCAGAACAGGGACCAAACGAGTGACTAAGGTAGAGACTATGGGAGCACAGGAGAGGCCTCTGCCCTGGCCTTGCCTCCAGTCCCCTCCTACCCCTGCCCATGTGTACCCACCGGGAGGGCACAAGACCAGGGCAGTTCTTGAGGAACAGAGCCTCCTCGGAGTGTAATTAAAGCAATTTCTGGCCTGTTTAGACAAAGATTCTCATGGTCTCTAAAATCCTGGCATTTCTCCTCAGGACGACTCCATTTGATTGTGTGGGCCTAAGTCTTTCTGACTAGAGGATCTGTTTCGGTTAACCCACAGGGCTCTGCCTCCCTCTGCCTGCTTCTCAAGAACCCAGCTTAGCTTTCAGTTTAGCTTAGCTCGGAGTTTCTCAACCCGAGCACATTGACATGTTGGGTCAGACAATTTCTTTGTTGCAGGGCTGTGCATTATAGGGCGTTGGGCAGAATTCCTGGCCTCTTCCCACCAGATGCCAGTAGCATTACCACCTCCAGTCATGACAATCAAAAATGTCTCCAGAACATTGCCAAATTTTGCCCTACGGCAAGATCATCCCCAGTTGAGAAGCACTAGTTGAGCTTAGTTTTGAGCATTCACCAAGCAGAAGCCCTCTCCCGGTTCCCCTTCCACGACTTCTGCTGTGAAGCTTGAAAATACAGTATTCAGATTTAATCCTTTTTATCAGAAACCTGTATGTGTCCCTGCCAATTTGCAAGCAGCACAACATAGCTTTATTAACCATCCTTCACAAACACCCTGGAAAAGGTAGAAAAGGAGCATCATTGGCCTGTTTTACCCTGAAGGACAAGAGATTCTAGGCTAAGTGATTTCCCTGGGGCCACTCGCCGAGAGCCGGAACTAGACCCCGGGCCTTCTGGCTACTGACCCGTCTTTGACTCCCCCCCCCCAGGAAGGCAGGCTGCATCTTTAATGGAAGAGATGAGCGAGCTCCCAAATGTAGGAACTCTACTTCTGACTGCCGGGCTTCTGTCCTGTGGTACAGAGTGGGTCCTCTGGGTGGGAGCTGGGCCAGAGAAGGGGGACAGGTACCCCACCTCCAAGCCTGGAGGCAAGGTGTTGGCCATCCAGCACTTGTGTGTTCCAGGTCAACAACTCTTGCTCTTCTGTTTCCTAGCATGTGGGGAGAGTGGGAGAAACCCCTCTGTTAATAAGCCAAAGTCGAAAAGTCTTTCAAACCACTGATGTCTCTCTGACTTTTCACACTCGTAATTCCACTTAGACAAGAAGATGCATGCTGGGGTCACCCTCAAAAACTTCTTCCAAATATATCAGTTGCTATGTTGAGGACCTATCTACCTACACTTAAATGAACATATTAATCGTCGCCATAGGTCAAATGGGATTTCTAAAGTGTTTGTCAATGCCTGAAAACATTTCTGCAGAGAAGTTAAAAAGCAAAAATACCTGGGGCGCCTCGGTCGCTCCGGCGGTTAAGTGTCCAACTCTTGATTTCCGCTCAGGTCATGATCTCAGGGTCGTGGGATAAGCCCTGCGTGGGGCTCCTCGCTGAGCACTGAGCGCTGAGCGTGGAATCTGCTTGGGATTCTCTCTCCCTCTTCCTCTGTCCCTCCCCCCACCCCACCTCCCAGCTCACGTGCTCTCTCTCTCTCAAATAAATAAATCTTAAAAAAAAAAAAAGCCAAAATACAAAATAAGACTAAGCATTAGATCTTCTTTTCTTTCTCTACCTTTCTGTCCCAGGGTTCCCCAAACATATACGACCATGAAGTCACTATAGAAGCTGATGCCTTTTTGCCTGTGGATGAAACCCTGATTCCTACAGGTTGGTGAACTTCAACGTTTTTACGGGAATGCAGAGCTGGGGTGTGATTGGGAGAGTACTGAAACCTCATTTACCTAAATTTATTTTCTCTGTTGGCCCGCCAAATTGCCTATAATTACCGTGATTAGTCATTTATGTGGGTTAAGGTTGGGTGACCATATAATTAAACACCCAAGCCAGGACACTTTTGAGAGGGAAAGGGGATGCTATTAATAATTAAGCTTGGGCAACTGGGCAGTTCTAAACAAACTGGGTCAGACGGCCATCCTAGCTGAGCCGTAGACGGCAAGAGTTCTCTGCTAAAATGTAAATCAGGTACTTCTTAGCACCTCAGCGGAGCTAAATTTGCCTAAGCATTACCTCCCCAGTGCAACTTGGTTTTAGATGGAGGAGGAAAGGTTGGACCCTGGGGAGGACAATGCACGTGTCACCTCTGAGACACAGTTGTGGGGGTGGGGTAGCATGGAGAGTCCACAGTAGCAAAAGGGAAGGTGAGGTGTTACCAAACTCAAGCCTTATGGGTGTGTGTGTGTGTGTGTGTGTGTGTGTGTGTGTGTGTGTGTGTGTGTGTGTGTGTGTGTGGTGCGCCTCCTAGGTTAACTGGATTGAGATCATCTTGGTTATTATATGTGATCAAAACTACCTTAGTTCAGGGGCGCCTGGGTGGCTCAGTCGTTAAGCGTCTGCCTTCGGCTCAGGTCATGATCCCAGGGTCCTGGGATCGAGCCCCGCATCGGGCTCCCTGCTCCGCGGGAGACCTGCTTCTCCCTCTCCCATTCCCCCTGCTTGTGTTCCTGCTCTCGCTCTCTCTCTGCCAAATAAATAAAATCTTTAAAAACAAAAAAACTACCTTAGTTCAAATAGGCAAATCCATATCTCCGTAGAGATAGAAAGTGGATTAGGAGGTTGCCAGGGGCTGGGGACAAAGGGAATGGAGAGTGACAATTGGTACAAGATTTTTTTGGTAGGGGGTGATGAAAAGATTCTGGAATTAGATAGTGGTGATGGTAATATCCTGTAAATATACTAAACATCTGTAAATATACTAAACACTACTGAACTGTGTACTTTAAAAGGGTGAATTTTGTGGTATGTGGATTATATCTCAATTAAAAACAAGAAAGAAAGAAAGAAAGAAAGAAACAAACTTGGTTTCTGTGTTGTCTCCAGGATTAAGTGGTGTAGATTTGTACTAGATTGCAGGTGCACTGCCATCTGCCTCCAGGGGACAGATGGATGACAGCAAGGTGGCTCGCAGGGGTGCTGTTATTTGTGGCAGCTTATAGAAATTCACTTGAGGTAATTACCCCAAAGCAGTAGATAAATATTCTTATTTAGGTTTCATTAAAATCAGAGCTGAGGGGGCGCCTGGGTGGCTCAGTCGTTAAGCGTCTGCCTTCGGCTCAGGTCATGATCCCAGGGTCCTGGGATCGAGCCCCGCATCGGGCTCCCTGCTCGGCGGGAAGCCTGCTTCTCCCTCTCCCACTCCCCCTGCTTGTGTTCCTTCTTCCACTGTGTCTCTCTCTGTCAAATAAATAAATAAAATCTTTAAAAAAAAAAAATCAGAGCTGAGGTAAGTGTAGAAGGCTTAGCCAGAGAAAAAGTAAACAAAAGCAGAGGATGAAGGGAAAGAAGAGCAGAAATCCAGAACCACACAAACACTTTTGCATGAGCTCCGCTTCCCCTGCTTGGCTGGCCAAGATCTCCTGCCTGTGTGACAGCAACTTAGAGGTGCCAGGTCGGAGCCCCTTTGTCAGAGCACTGCTGTCTTGTGTTCCACTCTCTTAGGCATCCGTTCAGAGCTCCAGCCTTCCATCAGCCCATCCGTTGGCACCTACTCGTGGAAGGTCAGGAAGGCCTTTCCCCCTGTTCCCAACCCCCGGAAGGGTGCTACTACTTCTTTGCTTGTCTCCTCTGCTAGTAAAGAGCTTAGAATGACAGAATATGAGCACTCTGAAGCCAAGGGCGTCATCATAATCAAATAATCAAGTTTTACGTCACCACTAGTAAGACGTATTGTACCCTCCTCATATGATGTCCTGGAAGAGCACATCATCTGTGTCATATTCTGTCAGAAATGCCTAACCTCATTCCATTCAGGAGAAGGCATCACGTGAACCCAGCTGAGGGACAGTCTACAAAATAATTAAGCAGTACTCTTCAGGAGTGTCAAGGTCATGCTGGCCTTGAAGCAAGACTGAAGAATGGTCACAGAAGAGACCAAGGAGACGGGCGCCTGGGTGGCTCAGTTGGTTAAGCCTTCGGCTCAGGTCATGATCCTGGAGTCCCGGGATCGAGTCCCACATCGGGCTCCCTGCTCGGCAGGGGGTCAGCTTCTCCCTCTGACCCTCTTCCCTATCTTGCTATCTGTCTCCCATTCTCTCTCTCTCAAATAAATAAATAAAATCTTTAAAAAAAAAAAAAAAAAAAAAAGAGAGACTAAGGAGACAAGGACAACTAAATGCAATGGGAGATCCTGGACTGGATCCTGAGCCAGAAAGAGGACCTTAGTGGGAACACTGGTGAAATTCTAGTGAAGCGTGTAGTTAATAGTATTGAACCAGTGTTAATTTCTTAGTTGTGATCATTGTACCACGGTTATCTATGATGTTAACATTGGGGAAAGGACAGGTATACAGAGATGTACTTCTTTTTTTTAAAGATTTTATTTTTAAGAAATCTCTACCCTCAGCGTGGGGCTCAGACTCAAAATCGTGAGATCAGGAGTCGCATGCCGTACTGACTGAGCCAGCCAGGCACCCCCAGAGAGGTACTATTTTTGTAACCTCTCTCATGTCTAAAATTATTTCAAATTTTTAAAAAAAAATTTTAAAAAGCCCAGAGCTCCAAGTAAGATATTTTAATTTTCCTGGACACCTGCCTTACTTTGTAGGTAAGGGCTTTTGTTTTATTTGGGTGTCTTTAAAATAATGGGGTTGTGTTTATGGCCACTAGTTCAAAATTTGTATGAGGAAAATGGTAAGAATGTGAGCCTGCGTGCTAAGCAGCAACTCCTGCGAACAGCAGGAATTCAAAACCCAGAAATATAGGGACTACAGAGCTCATTAGAATAATAACGAGAAATCAAGATAAATGGATTAAAAATTTGTGCATCGCAGTTTTCCTTGCTCCAGGGCTGGGTTTAAAGGCTTTTACATTTTTCTTGGTAACATGTGTCATCTTCTGATATTTGCGTGACTCAGCGTGAGGATGAGTAAACCAGCCCATCCTGTCCTAGATGCCGCAGGATTGCATTAGAACTCCGTATTGTGAACTCCAAAGGGAAAATGGTGGCAGCTGCTGGTTTGTGACTGAAAAGGAAGAAAATGAATTCAGTAGCTTTTAGGTGGAGGTGATGAAATTAGTGCATATTTATTTGTGTATATTTATAAAATCTTATGTTGTCCTGTTGCATTTTGATCAGATGAAAATCACAAAAATGCGTAATTCATGCCGTGTAAAGATTATTTGTCATGATGGTAAGAGAGAATTGTGGCAAAGCACCGTAGAGCTCAGCATGTAGTCTAATGGGATGCAGAAAACTCACGGTCAGCTCAGGTCTGCACTGTGAATGGTTTTAGGATCAAATTCTATACTTTGTACTAATTTTGAACAGGGCTGTAAGGGCTCTGGACCCTGGGAGGCAAGAGCCCTGGTTTTGGGGACGCCTGGGTGGCTCAGTCGTTAAGCGTCTGCTTCGGCTCAGGTCATGATCCCAGAGTCCTGGGATCGAGTCCCACATCGGGCTCCTTGCTCAGTGAGGAGCCTGCTTCTCCCTCTCCCTCTGCTGCTCCCCCTGCTTGTGCTTCTCTCTCTCTCTGACAAATAAACAAATAAAAATCTTTAAAAAAAAAAAAAAAGAGCCCTGGTTTCGGTCTGGGCTCTGCCGTTAACTCGCTAGGCAACCTTCAGTGTATGTGTAATGCTTTAACATTTCACTTCCCTACGCCCTCATTTCCTTTTCTGCAAATGGGAGGGATGTTGAACTCAATCCAATATTATGGACCTGTAAATTTTCTTTAAAAAATAATTTGAGAGACTTACATGGGGTTGCCCAACTTTTCATTTTGCCAAGTTAGAAAGCGATCATAAATATAGGGCTATTAAAACTAATGGGAATGTATGTATATATATTTCAATTTAAAAAAATAATTTAAACTAACCGGGGTAATAATGGGGGACAGAAATAAAGAGACTAGTGGTGCCTGGCTGGTTTAGTCAGTAGAGCATGTGACTCTCAATCTTGAGATCCTGAGTTCAAATCCCATGTTGGGCGTGGAGCCTATTGGGGGGGAAAAAAAAGGAAGAAATAGACTACATTTATTTTTTTTAAAACCCAAGCTGCCATTTATAATCACCATCTTTTTATAAAAGAAAATATTTTAATAGCACAAAAGTGGGGAAATTTTAATCTCAGAATAAAGAACACCCCTTTAAATTGAATTCATCTTGCTTTTTAAAGAAATGTGATAGATTATCCAAATACATCTCTGTTTTCTGTAGACCAGTAAAAATGTTATCATGGACTCATGATTGTGAACCAGTAATTGGTCTGAAAGATCACTTGAAGTGCTTACATTCCATGATTCTACAAGGCTCTTATTATAACATCTTACTGCTATTTTTCTGCCACCCTTCAAATCCATTAGAACTCTGTCATGAAAGCAAATAAGTTGCAACAACTTCAGAGCACATACAAAAATCCGTAAGTCTCTTTTACCTATCCATACATTAGCCAGTCCTACAGAAGTTATGTCTGTTTGCCCAGTGACACTTCAACTGAAATTATAGGGTTGTTTCTTCCTCCCCTTTGTCAGAAATGTGTAAGAAACAAATGAATTGTATGTTTCCTTCGGAACTGCCTCCAGAAATGGGCGGTCACTTCCACTCTGCCCTGCCCTGATGGAAGAATTCACATGTCTGACCCTCTTTCAGCCAAGAACAAATCTCTGGGAGCCCAGATTTCATCGGATTCTTAACCCTGACCCAAAGCCCATGAGTGTGTGGCTTAACTCTGAGACCAGTCCAAAGTCATTTGGTCATTTGGAAATGCCTCCCCTCTGCTGCTGGGCTCACCAGGAATCGACAGTCTAGTGAAGGAGTCAGCCAGAATATTATCCATTAACCTGGAAAATGTCAGGATAGATAGAACTCAGAGACTTGCTTCAGAGGAAAAGCGCAGCCTGGGGGCTCCCAGATGGAGGAGATGTGAGTTAAATAAAACCTGCAAGGGCAGGTGGAGATTTGCCAGGCAACGAGGAGAAAGGTGTTCTGGATAGAGATGAACAAGGAAAGGGAGTACAGGAACAGCAGGACTATGCCCAGGAAGGCGCTGCACTTCTGAAGGATCTGGGGCGTGCTCTCAGTGGCAGAAAACCAACGGGCGCAGAGGGGTTGGCGGGGACCATGTCAGATCCGCACCAGGCTCTCGTATGGCTGCAATCCTGGATGGCCCTGGATGGCCCTGGATGGCCCTAGGCTGGCCTAGAGTTCAAGGCTGATCTACACAGGGCAGACTTACAGGTGTACCTGAGTCCAGTCTTAAACTTCCGGACATTGAGCCAGAAGTGGACTGAACCACAAGGCCACTTCCTTGAGACGTACAAGAAACCCGTTAGACCAGTCACACTCGGTTAAGAGTTCTGGGGATTGGTATGCAATATTAGAGATTGTGGTTGTGCTGAATTGAGAAAAAGGAAGATACTGTTTATTTGTGAGGTGAGGTGAAGGTTTATGATAATAATAGTTAATATTTCAGAGAGGACTTTATAAATGGTAATCCATACCAGAATCCTATAACGATTCTTTTTTTTTTTTTTAAAGATTTTATTTATTCATCAGAGAGAGAGAGACAGAGGCAGGCAGAGGGAGAAGCAGGCTCCCCGCTGAGCAAGGAGCCCGATGTGGGACTCGATCCCAGGACCCTGGGATCATGACCTGAGCCGAAGGCAGAAGCTTAACCGACTGAGCCACCCAGGCGTCCCTCCTATAACGATTCTTATTTAACAGATCAAGAACCTGGAATCTGAGAAGTGTCAGTAACTTACTGGGGATCACCCAGTTAACAAGTGGTGGGAAGCTGGGATTCAAACCTAGGGAGACTGGTATTCAAACTCAGCTCTTCACTACACCTGTACTCTGCAGACCCTACCGTGTGGTTAGATGTTGAGAAGGGTTCTGGGATGGGGTGGGGTGGGAGAGGAAAGAAAAGTCATTTCTTGATGATATAGATAGACAAGATCACCATGTGGTCATGACCTGGGAACTAAGCCAGGAAAAAAAAAAAAAGCTACCCTCAACAGTTGTCAGTTCTCATTTCTTTTCTACCTTTTATAGAAGTAGCCTTATAGCTTCTCTCTTTTCCTCCCTTTATTTTGACTTTTCTGCAAAGAAAGCAGAAAACAAGTTATATTGGAAAGGGGAGGAAAAAAGAAAGACAAAGATGGAGCGTTAAGAAGCTTGCCTGAGAGTAAAGAGCATGAGTGGAAGTGCCTGGCCGTGTTAGACTGGCCAGGAAGGGAATGTGGAAAAGGAACAACTCCAGAACAGTCCAGTTTAAAGCTCAGAATTATTCTCCGCGCCCCTCAGTAACCTCGGAGGTCATTGCGCTGTTGCAATGTCGTACCTTGTTTGGTGATGCATCCCTTGTCCTGCTTGTTCTCGGTCTTCTCATCTACCAGCTCCTGTCATGAGCAGGCTATTGTTGCAGATCTACCGTCTTCCACGGGTCATCTCTGTTGAAGAGGGTAGGAAGTTCACCGGCATAATAGAAGAAAAGCTTCACCGTGTACCTGGGTAGCTTTCGGTCATCTGGGAGATTGACTTACAATGAGATGCCTCATTTAACCAGCAGGGTGCTGGGCAGTGAGTTCATTCTAGACCCTTTGGCTCTCCCTGGCTTTCCCTGGGGCTGCTGCCTGGTCGCAGGGAGCCCTGCAGAGGTTGGCAGGCCACGCTGGTCTCCTTGTGTGTGAGTGCCTTCTACTCTACCATCAAATATTTTAGGCACCGTCCCCCATCCTCTGCTTTCCACCCCAAATCCTTGTGTCTTTGGGTTTTTTTAGATTTCTTATTTTAGGGTCATAAAAATCCTCATTATTTTTACTTGGAGCTCCCAGAGAGAAAAGTCTCTCTTATCATCATTGTACAAAAGAAGAAACCGAGAACTCCACCTGCACCCAGTATCCCAAGAAGAGAGAGCCGCGAAACATGTCTGAAAGGGTAGCTCTGCGGGAGAAGTTGTGGCGGGTTTGGAGGAAGCTCGGAGCAACACTGTATAAACATGAGGACTTTTATCAGATCATTCTTTGAATTCTGTGCCATTTTGTCCCAAATGCTTCATCTGACAAATGGCAATTTCTGTAGCTTCATCGAGCCAGCCTTCTCTTGACTTTCTGCCAAGGCCCCCTAGGCTTGCTTCGAAGCTCGTGTCTTTCTGTGATACAAAGATGTTTAATAGTCCCAGGCTCCTGCCTTTTGTGACTATTAATTTTTACTTATGTTTGTGTTTCAACTCCTTCTTTTTGTTTGCCCTTCATAGAAACTATTTCTGAGGGAAATGCTGATGCAGATCTAAACTTTGCAGGCGTTTTTCACCTTGGTCATAGATAATCGGTAAATAATTTTTCAGGTGAAGGGAAAGCCCACTATCACAAGAAAGTAGCACCTCTTATTGTACAGGAGCTGTGATACTGTGGCCGAGGTAGTCGGTAAAAAGGGACCTTCCCCTCCCCGTGTGTGTTGGGGGGGAGGGGCAGAGCCTTGGCCTCCACTTTGCCTCTTGCAGGCTCACCGATTGGGCCTCATCACACAGAAAGGAAAGGGTTGCCTTGGCATAGTGTTTGAGGGAGCCAAAGAAAGCACATATCATGAAATCCCCTTGTCTTAAACTCATAGCCCCCCTTTAGACCTCTCACCCAGGCACACCCTCAGACCTCTGGCGGCCTCAGGCCCCTGTTTTGCTCCTGGCTTTCTTCCTGTTGGCAATCTGGGGAGCACAGAAAATGTCTTCAGCCCTCTCGGTCAGTAAGACACAGAAGACAACAGCCTGCATTACGTGGCTTCTTCGTTCTCCCCCTTTCTGTGCACTCCTATTAAAAAGCTATCCTTGGGGCGTCTGGGTGTCTCAGTCGTTAAGCGTCTGCCTTCGGCTCCGGTCATGATCCCAGGGTCCTGGGATCGAGCCCCGCATCGGGCTCCCTGCTCCACGGGAAGCCTGCTTCTCCCTCTCCCACTCCCCCTGCTTGTGTTCCCTCTCTCACTGTGTCTCTCTCTGTCAAATAAATAAAATCTTTAAAAAATAATAAAAAAAAAAAATAAGCTATCCTTTTCCCAAAGCTCAGTGGAAAATCCTCAGCAAGTGTGGGGGTAGCAGAAGCCTTCAAAGGGGCCCATTCAAATCAAATCACCCCCACCCCCGCTTTCCCCCTGGAAATTTCTGCCATTTTGTCATTCCTGGAGGCTTCCAGGCAAATGCAGGCAAACAATATCTTTTGTGTGTTAGGCTGCAAGACTCCAGCGTCTTTGCTTTTTTTTTTCTGGGGGAAAAAAAAAAAAGAAGAAGAAGACTAGAATCCATCACCTGGCTTCTGAAGCCACTGCTCTGGATGTAATCCTGGGCACTTTGGAGCTGGTGGGGGTGTTGGGTCACGGGGTCCTCGCTCACACGTGTCCCCTGCAGCCCGGCGGCACCGTCGGAAGGCTTCTGCAGGGCTGCACGCTTGGTTCACGAAGACCGAGAGCAGCGTCTGCAGCCAAGCTGTCCGGCTGGGTTTGCATGTCAGCAGTTAGTTTAGCTTTGCTTCTGAGCAGTTGTCCTTCCCTACTTTAAAAAAAAAAAAAAAAATGCAGCCCATAAAGCATCTGCCACTACTTAGGATGGGCTCATACTCTGTTACTGGGGCATCTTCAGATCGTCTTGAGTGTACGTTTATATTTGTTGTTGTCAGGGCTGTCCCTGTAGTTTCCCAAAAGGGCGACTCCCAGAAGCTCGTTATCAGGAAGGACCCATGTAGAGTCGGTGTCCACAGACAGAGAACATTCCAGTGCCAGATCTCTGTGCAGCCATGTTGGGCATGTAGCTTCGGGACCCGAGTCTAGTTGTCCTGTCCTGGGGCAACAAGAGGAAATCGGTTCCTAGAGCTCTGCTCAGGTACGAAGCCAGCTAAGTGTGAGCAGGTGAGAAAATTCTGGCCTTCGGTTTCCCCGGGGATTAATTCATTCCCAGGGTTGTAAACATTATACGTCCCCTTTTCGCTTTATAGAACTGTGAGACTTGGAGGCCGTGTGGGCAACCTGCCCAGCAAGATATTATCACGTACACAACATTGTGCAGAACCAAGCACGTGTCTTTATAGGCGTTTGCAGCACACAGGTTTTTTTTTCTTTTCTTTTAATGTTGCTGTTCTTTACTTACAGTCGTAGATGAGGAATTAAGAAAGCAAAAAATGAATGCTTTGACTAGGTTTTTGCCTCTTACAGTAACATTAGTAAAATTCTCTTATTCTTTTCCTTAAGAAAAGGTACCTTTTATTTTTATAGAAATCTACACAACCCACTCTGTCCCCCAGCCCATCTGTGTTCACTTGCTGTTCTTGCTGCTCTCGGTTTTTGAAAGCGCCTTCTAAAATTACATGAAAGCAACCCCATTTTGACAAGATTAGAATTCTGGTACGAAAGGCTTACCATGAGGCTGTGGAGAAAGGCCCAGCAAAAACCTTTGTATTTTATTTCACCCTCTCTGGGTTCAACCTACAATTCAGTCAATTTTATAATGACTTCCCTAGGGCAAGTCTAAGTCTCTGCCCTGGAGAAATAACAAATTCCAAAGTAGTCTCCCGGTTCAAAGATGGTGCAAATGAAGACTGTTTTGATCTACATGTTTTAATCATTCTGGAGCTTCTTACAGAAAATTCCTTTAGACTGGGGTGCCTGGGTGGCTCAGTCAGTTGAGCGGCTGCCTTCGACTTAGGTCATGATCCTGGGGTCCTGGGATCGAGCCCCATGTCCGGCTCCCTGCTCAGCGGAGAGCCTGCTTCTCCCTCTCCCTCTGCCTACTTGTGCTCTCTATCTCTCTGTCAAATAAATAAATAAAATCTTAAAAAAAAAAATTCCTTTAGACTTTATATGATTCTAAAATGTTGGACATAGTACTAGTTTCAAACCTACACCAGTATGCATCCTCTTTCTTTGCATCCCACTCCCCCCGCCCCGTACTGTTAGTCATCAGGTGCTGCCGATTTTTTAAACTAAGACTGTATTTTTTTTTTTTTAGAGAATTTTTAGGTTCACAGCAAAATTGAGCAGAAGGTACCGAGATTTCCCATATACCCATGCCCCCACATATGCACAACCCCCCCCTTTTCAACATCCCCCACCAGAGTGGAGCATTTGTTACAACTTGATGAACCTACATTGACATATCATCATCACCCAAAGTTCATAGTTTACATTAGGGTTCACTCTTGGACAAATGTAGAATGACACGTATCCATCATAATGATAGCACACAGAGTATTCGCTGCCCTAAAAGTCCTCTGGACATAATATTAGTTTCAACCATCCATCAGTATACTTCCTCTTTCGAGTCTCCCCTCCCCCCAGTATTGTTAATCATCCAGTCGTGCTGATTTTGAACTCCTAAGTATTTCTCGAATCTGTCTCTTCAGTGTGTATTATTGATTATATTGTTCTATTTCCATCGTCACTATCCTGGTTAGGCTGTCTTTTCTTGTCTAGATCACTGCCTGGCTTATATTATGAGTTTCACAAATTGGGATCAGTGGATGAACAAATGAATCTGGAAAATAGCTCTCTAACTGGGGAAAAAAAAAAAAATCTCTTTAGATCTAGCCTCCATCTGGTTACTAAAGTTATCTATCTAAAATGCAAATCTTGCTTTGATACCCTAAGCTTAAAAACCTTTTAGGTGGCTCCCAGGCCACACGCCAGCTGCCTGAGACCCATCTCCCGGCGTGCCTCACTCATATCCCACACACCTGCCACCCACAGGGACCACCCAGCTCCCCCTTCTCTGTTGCATAAAACCCCTACTCTTCAAGGCTATGCTTTCTCCTTAGAAGTCTTTTCCCCACTTCCTGCAAACAATAGATTCTTTGGTGTTCAAGGGTTTGTGTAAGGACAGGAACTGTTTAGAGCTCACCCTGTGCCCAGAGCTCACCTTTCTTATCTTCCCTTCCACAAGTCGGCCTGAGATGATCTAGCAGGATTTAGTTACAGGTCTAAAGTAGGGAGTTGGAGGGAGCTTCAGGCTTGGTCTCTTTGGCTTAAAGCTAGAAAACTGTGCTAAACACAAAAATGAAACCCGGTAAGAGCCAGGCTGTACGTTCTAGGAACAGGTACTCCCTCCTTTCCCTACACTCAGTCTCTCTCCAGTCTTCTCCCTTCTTGACATCTGTTTTCAACAGAGCATATGAACACAACAGGGCAGGATAACCGGGATTCAGAAAGCCTGGACACCGGGCTCCCTTCTACTACCCGCCGGCTGTGTGCTCGAGTCAGCCAGGAAAACTCGCTGGGCCTCATAAGCTAATCTGCTAACTCTCATCAGATGGGCGTTATATCAGTTGAACTCTGAAATCCAGTCAGTTTCTAACCCTGATTCAGAGACTCCATGGAGCCTCTAACCCAGATATTCATAACCAGGATCCATACATGTATGTCTGGGAAGATGATGAGAGATCTTCAGGGGCTTCACGGGCCCCCAAAATTCTGTGTAAAGCCCTGTATGAGCTGATCTCATCATCTTGGTCCACAGAGGGTTTGTCTTTTGTGTGTGTGTGGGGGGGGGAGGGTTGTCCTTTCTCAAGGTAATGATAGTTTATGGTTATCCTACTATGTATTATTATATATAAGATAGCCATTGTTTTGGAGATGAGCAATAGTGTGTTTTCCTTTTGGTAATCTTCAGGGTGGCTTTACAATTTTTTTGCTACTTCATCACCAGTTGATTTTCTGGAGGGAGCTAGAAGACTAGTGAGAGGAGGAAGATGGCACTCCCAGAAGGAAAGGAACTTCTCCAAGGTTCCATCTGGAGGAGCAAGAACTGCCAGGAGTGAGGGTTGGATGGCCAGCTTCTCTGTTTCTGCTTGATCCGATGAATGCGATTGCCTTTCTGTATCCACCAGCCCTTGGTGCAGTCAAGACTCCAGGTGTGGCCATCAGTCTGTGGAGTACAGGAGCAGGCAGGCACGCAGGGCCTCATTGTGGGCAGGAGGCCAGAGCATGGTGTCCTGGTTGTCACCTTCAGCTCTGCAGCTCTCGAGACAAGCACCTCTAGCTGTGGGCCTACGCCCGAAGTTTCTTCTTTTTCCATTCTCCATCACCGTGGAGAACACACAGGCATGCATATAGCACATGTCCTGTGCTTAAAGAAATAAGGCTAGTGTTATTAAAGAAAGGATTCGAGTAACACTAAAAAAGTGAAACTCATGATACTGGTACTTATGGGATGTTAGTTACCTGGAGCTGTTTCTGCTAGGACAGGTCCCTCCTAGACAGTTCGAGGAAGTTCATGACAAGAACTCTAAGGACCTCTCCTGGTAGCAATACTACTCTCCAACCGGGTGCGTTACTGAATCCTTCTCTATAAAAGGGCCCCAAGAACAGTTTTATGAGGCTCTAGAATAACGTCCAAAGCAGTACTTGTGTTCCCTGCGAGAAAACACATCACTGCTACAAGACTGGCAAACGTGAGCCGGTGTGGTGGGAATTTGGCAGGAGGAAAGCTCAGAAATTAGCACTTGGCCAGGCATTATGTAACTCCTGTGAAAATTTCAGACGAACAACAAGTGCATCTGCCAGAAGAGGTGTTTTTTGCTAGAGCTCTGACTGCCACCCTTGGAGAGCCGGTGTTTAACACCCACCCTCCCCACCCCGGGTCTAGACAGGGGCTGGCTCTAGCTCATTCCTTCAAGGTCACCCCACTCTGAAGGAGCTGAGAGGTAACTGCGGGCTTTGCACTATGGGCCTGAGGCTGATTCACACAAGTACTCAGAGCAGACTTATATTCAGTTCACGAACATTTATGGAGCACCTGCTAATTGCTACCTGCTTCCTGAGGCGCAGGCCATGGAAAGATGATTGAACACTGTCTCTGCCCTTGAGAAGCTCACAGGGAGTGAAGAATCTACTGTGGTCAGAACAGGAGAAGAGGGGGCGCCTGGGTGGCTCAGTTGGTTAAGCGACTGCCTTCGGCTCAGGTCATGATCCCAGGGTCCTGGGATCGAGCCCCACATCGGGCTCCCTGCTCCGCGGGGAGCCTGCTTCTCCCTCTCCCACTCCCCCTGCTTGTGTTCCCTCTCTCGCTATGTCTCTCTCTGTCAAATAAATAAATAAAAATCTATAAAAAAAAAAAAAAAGAACAGGAGAAGAGGTAATGTCCATGGGGCTAAGGGAGACAAGGGTAGAAGGAGGCTTTCTCAAGATGCCCCTGAGCTACCAGAAGTTTCTTAGTGTCTGTGAGGATCTAGGAGCAAGGAGAGTGAGATACTTTCGTGAAAGCACCACCGATATTTAAGGTGCAAGAAAAGCTTACACAAAAGGCGCCAGGGGAGATGGTCAGAGGTAGAAGGCAAAGAAAGAGAAAAGGTGACCGGAAGTCTGGGAGTGACCAACAGCACCAGTACTCCGGAGGGTACTCTCCCTGCGGAGGCCTGGGGAGAGTGCGGGCTGTCGTGGCTGTCCCTGCTGACCTCATTGCACAGAGTGGTGAGGGAGACGCCAGGCTCTGACAGCTGGAGGAGCCACTGAAAGTGAGGAAGGAGAGTCGGGGAGCGTAGGCCAGTGAGGAGTTGCCAACCAAGGCAACTTTCTTGAATACAGAATCTCAGGCCCCAGCTCGGAGACTCTGGTTCATTTGGCTTCGTGTGGGGCCAGTGACTGTACATCTGTAAGCTCCCCACTGAGCAGCGGGAACCACGGCTGTTGAATATGCTTTCGGAAACCCGGGAAAGGAAGAAGACAGGGTGCCTCCGTGAGGTGCAGATGCAGGGTCAAGGAAGAGGTTTTTTCAGGGCAGAGGAGCTGATGGAGGGCAAGTCAAATGTTTGTCAGAGGGTTCCAGGTGAGAATGGAGACCAGGAATCTGTGGTGGCCTCAGCTGGTGCCACTGGGAGTTTCCTCCGGATTCTCTCAGGAGTTTCGAGTCGGGAGCAGAGAAGGTGGACCGTGGGATGATCCAAAGCTGGAGTTTTGTCAGGTTGGAGGGGCAGGAGGACAGGGTGTAAGGCAGGCCACTAAGAGTGTTACTAACCACAGCGGCTCAGGTCATAGACCCTGGGCCCAGACACGTAGCAGAGGACATGAGGGGCCTGATGGACGCTCTGGCGGGGGGACCTGAAGACCAGGGGAGTGTAGCGGCACTCTGGAGAACAGGTCTATCAGGAATGCCCCTGCGGGAAGGCTGCACGCAGACAGTGTGGGTGCACTTCCCACTGGCAGCAAATCCCTGGGTGCCATCTTGATGTGAGTCTAGGACGGAAAAATTCCCTGCATGAAAATGCCTCGTGTGGGACCAACTGTGAAGTGTAAAATTGCCTTCTCACCTGAAAACAACATGTAACTGGGTTTAGCATTTTATGCCTCAGATGACATGTAATATCCAGAAGCAATACCCTCCCCCCATTGCTAGTCAAAGTAAAATCAGAAAATGCTCAGTGAAAAGAAAAAAAAAAAAAGAAAGAAAACAGCAGTAGAATAAAGCCACAAACCCAAAGCTCCGGCAGAGGGAAGGGGGAAAACTGCAGCAGAGACAAGCTTTGAGGTTGTGTGATCTATGAAAATTTATAGAAATGTTACCTCAAAAAAAAAAAAAAATCCCAGGGTGCTTTACTTGCCAACCACTGGAATGAAGACAAAATTCCCACCCAGGGTGTTACTTTTAATTATCATTCTCTTTATGTTGTTTCTTAAAATAATAGCAGGCATTCTAGAGATGATATACCAAGATGGCTTAATTAGATGTCAGATGAGTACCTGTGCCCATGAGCCCCATTACTGCTGGCTTCCTTATGCAAATGGGACTGACTTCTGAACCTGCCTAGATAAAGAAACGGACAGAATTGGAGCAGCTGGGCTGGAAGCACGGCTGGGCCGTCCCCATGGAGACCAGACTCCCCGCTCTTCCCGTTGCCCCAGCTTTCCTCCCCATCCCCCCCCCTTTTTTTTTCTGAGATGAATGCAGGACACATCTGAGCCTGGGTCTCCCTTAGATGGTCTCCACACCAGTGCCTTTCACCTTTAGTACGCACAGAGATCACCTGGGGAGCTTGTTAATATGCAGATTCTGACTCGGTTGGCCTGAGGGAGAGCCTCTGGGTCCAGTTTCTAAAAAGCCCCAGGTGTGGTCCTGGGTCCACCCTTTCTCTAGCCCCATAAAAAGCACGAAAAAGCTCTGGCTGGCCTCAGGTTTGTTACTTTTTCCTTTTTTGGGCACCTGCCCCTCCCCTTTCGCTCCCCTCCCCAACAACCCTGCTGTCCTCCTGCTGCGCTCTGAGCTCCCCTCCCCCCTGCAACTCTTCATTCTCCCACTTCTGGGCCTCTCTGTAGGTCATTCTACAAAGAGCTGCTCTCAGCCTATGGCCTCCCTAGATAAGACAAGCTAACAATTTGATTTTAAAAAGAGAGAGGAGGGAAATAACTAGATGTCACAGTGTGTCCCTAAAGGGAACAGCCTGCTTCATTCTGTTTATCACGTGGGACAATGGATCTACAGCCTTGGAAGGTCACAGTCGGAAAAGTTGAACCCCAGACTGTGGGCTCCGCAGGCACTCAGGTGCCTCCAGCTCAGGATGGTCCCTGGCCACCTTGGGTCAGCACGTCACACAGAAAGCCTTCCAGAAATTGAGCTGGAATCTAGAGCCGGCCCCATTTTGCCTACTGCTTGGCTCAAGGCCTTGGAAGGTAGTTGTCCTGGTGCCCCCAAGTCATTTCTTCTTCCAGGAAGAGCTGTTCTTCTTCTGCCCTGAGTTGGCCATTCTGGTCATTGTCCTCTGATTCTGCTTCTGTGTGTCTAGGCCTCTCCATCTGGGATGCCCGCACTGCACAAAGTTATCAAGAACTGTCACCACCTCATTACACTCTTGATGTGACTCCTGTCGAACTTACTGCCAACCACATCCTTGAAGTCATTTTCACACATGCTGCAGCTCAGCTCACATCTCCCTAGTCAGTAATAATTGTAGTCATCAGACTTAACGTTTATGAGAATTAGTATAACATGATAGCTAAGAACACAGGCTCCGGAACCAGACTGCCTAGGTGTGAAGCACTTAATGAAGAACGTGTCGTTGTTAGTTATCACCGTCATGATTATCATCATCCTCCCTGTGCTAAGCACTTTGCCCAGAATAACTGTTTTAATCCCCATGACAACTTCAGGGGATAGGGGCTATATTGTCCCAATTTTACAAGGAAGGAGATGGAACCTCCAAAGATTATTTTTCGTGCCCAGGGTTGGAGTTACAGTGTAAAGTGAGGCAGTGTCCTTTGCTTTTTGGTTTTTGGCTTTTTTGGACACAAGTGCAGGACCGTATCCTTTGCCATTATTCACAAATTTCATCGTATAACCAGTGCTTTACCCCCACTTTGCACTGTCTTTTGGATTCCTGGTTCTGTTATACCAAGCGCATCTGCCTCCTAGCTTCACGCTGTCTGTCCTAATTTGAGAAGAATACCTTCTCTATCTTCATCTAGATCATCCACAGATCAGAGGCCACGTGACAGCTCCCTGCAGATTCTGCTCACTGAAGCCCAGGTGCTCCCTCTCCCGAAGCTCCCCGAGCCAGCAGCTTTGTAACCCAGAGAAGCCGAGGGGGTAGCCTGGGGACGATTTGTATTTGAATATATCTGGATTTGTCTCCTAGTGAGCATGCTTCATCTTGCCTTCCAGGACTCCATTCCATTCCAGAGTTCTTCCCAGGACAGAGGGCAGCTCCTAAATTTATAGTTTGTGAAACTGACCGTCTAGGTAGGTCCAGTTGCAAAGACTGAGTCGAATGCAGGGTCTGCAGAACACACCTACCAGGGGAGATACTGACCACGTCCTGCAGATAATGAGACCTAGGAGGCTGGCTCCCTTCCTTCTGGCTCCACAGCCCTTCTGTGTCCTGACTAAACCACGGGAGGCTAAGCAGTCGTGGTGGGCAATATTTCTGTGTAGGCAGAGCGTGGGGCCCCCGTCTCCTTGGAAGGGAGGCTGGGGCGTGCCTTGAAACTTAAATTGTAGGTTTATTTGGAGCGATTTGCAAGAAAGGGAAGCACTGATGGAGATCAGAAGGGCTAGATCCCCCACATAATGCCATTTCTGGGTGCCACTGTGCCAGTTGACCAGAAAGGCTGGATTGATTTCTTCCCTCTCCCCTGTACTGGTTATATTCTCTGACCCTGGGCCATTAATGCAGTTTGGCTCTCTTCAGTTACCACCCTTCTTGGCTTCCTGTGACCCATGACTGTGGGAGCCTCCTGGCTCTTGGAGGACAGCAGGAAGCCATGGGTCTACCACGAGCCTGGGCTCCCTAATTACGCCACTGTCGCTGGAGCCTGCCCAAGTTACTGTGAAGCGCAGAACAAGCATGCAGGAAGATGTTTCTGCCCCAACACGTTCCCCTTTTGAAATCATCAAGCAAACGCCGAACACTGTCTCTCTGTGTGGTCAGGCAGAAGGGCTGTCCTTCTCCTGCTGGAGCCATGAAGGACCATTGGCAGACTGAGCCCGGTGGACCCAGGAGGATCTGGGGAAGGCAGTCTTAATTCTCATAGATCAACATCTGGCCCTAGCAATGCACCTGCTCTTGGGCAGTGGGTGCCCCAGGATGCCATGAAACTGATGGGGACAGGTAAGGGAGCTTCCACTGGAAATGGAAAATGCCTCTGAACTTAGTGAGCCCTTGGTGTGACCTTGAATGCTTAAATGCTGATTTTGACACATCCTCAGGAAAACGAAGTAGCTAAAGGCAGGGACTCAAACCCTGACTGCTTAGGTTTAAATCCAGCTCTGTGACATTGGATCATTTATTTAACCTCTGCAAACTTCATGTGTAAAGTAAAGGTAATCCACTGGACCTACCTCATTGGTCATGAAGATTAAATGAGGTATTACATGTAAGGTGCGTGGAACAGCTCCCGGCATTTCATAAGAGCTTTGGAAGGATTAACTACTATTATTACCATTTTCATCACCATCACCACCATTTCTGAGTGTTGAATATGTACCAGCCACTACGCTAAGCACATACACACGTTAGCTCATTTCACTACCCTTTGGAAGAGGTGTAATGCTTCAGTTATGCCTCAAAGAAATGGACATCTGGAGAGGTTAATTAAGCTGCACCAAGCTAGGCAGGTAAGTAATTCGGGAAGTCAGGATTTGGAGCCAAGTCTCCCTAACCCCACAGTCTATGCTGTTATCACCCCTGGCCACGTTCCATAAAAACAGCTATGTTACAGAGTACTTCCTGCCCACTGGGTAGGATGCGGAGCATTTTATGTGCCTTACCTTGTTGAATTTTCATAATCCCATGAAGTAGATACTCTTCTTATCCCCGGTTTACAGATGAAGAAAGCAAGGTTCAGAGAAGCTAAGCAACCTCCACACATTTTTACAGCAAAGAATTTAAGTCCAGGCTGCCTGACTCTTAAAATCCATTCTAGTATCTATTGAGTTTGACTGCCAAACAAGTGAGCAAGATGCTGCTCCTGGGAGGTCGATAACAGCCATTGGTGATCTCGATTCCTGAGAGCCACTGTAACCCGGCAGGACACAGTTTGCCCCATCAGCCCCATTTTCTGAGCTGTCGTTAGGGGCAATTTCCACTTTCTCCGATGCTTCACTTTCCTGCAATTTCTGTAAGCTGTTGATTTGCTCAGATTGAGACAAGCTCCTGCGTATTTCACATACTAGTTTATTGTACGTCCTGCAAGAATATGGAGGCATCATAGATAGTCCAGAAGGAGGCCCTGATGTATTGTGCAAAAAGCCTTTGCTGTGAGTCTCCCAGTAGACCCCCAGACTGCATTTTCTTGACCAGACCCCTAAGGTTGTGTGACTGCAACATTCCAGATGTGCATTTTAGTCTCAGGTCATGAGAGGGCAACTTGCTTGGTGAGGAGTAGTGGTCTGGCAGAACGTATTCATTGGCCTGGAAATCAGGGATTCTTAACCAGTCATGCATGGCTGGCCTTCAGAGGTTCTGAGAACATTCTTTACATTTGTATGCATTTTCCTAGACAGTGAGCCCTTAACTTTTACAATATTCTCAAAGGAGTACATAACTCCAAAGCCAGTTTAAAAACTACAGTTCTAGATTTAAAAATCACTAAGGAAGGAAGCTTCAAAAAACAAAACTAAACCAAAAAAACCCTTATTCCTTTTTTAATGAAAATGGCATTGCTCCCTGGAGGCAGAAATGTACCTTCCTTTTGCATCAATGATTTATGCTATAATGAATAAGTGTTCTCTTTGTTCTCTATTCTGGAGAGAGAGAGAGAGAGAGTGTGTGTATGTGTGTGTGTGTGTGTGTGTGTGTGAGACAAAGAGACAGAGCACTATGTGCCAGGTACTGCCCTAGAGATAGGTTCCTTCATATCATTCTCTCTAACCTCACAATATCTGTTTTAGGTAGACACCAATATGAGCTCTATTTTATAAGGAAATTGAATCTTACAGAGGCACAGAAACTTGCCCAAGGTCAGTTAGTAAGTCTGTCTGAATCCTAAGATGTCTTACATAGATTTGTAAACCAAAATATAGGACAAATCATAGAAAATAATGTTCAAATAATATACTTCATTTTTTAAATATTTCTCTTTTTTTAAGATTTCTTTTTTAAGGGAGAAAAAAATTTTTGGAAAAAATTTCTCCACTCATCCTAATTTTTCTAGAAAGTCTATGCCAGATTTTCTTTTCTCTTTTTTCTTCCCTTTTCCCAAAATAATTTTTAATTGTTTTTATAAATAAGACTTTGCTGAGGACTGTCCAGTGGGACTCTGATCTTATGGCTGCACTTGTGTTACGGGGTTGTGTGAAGATGAGTGAGAAAGGGGACCTGCCAGGAAGGGGCTAAAAATGAACAGATGCAGTGACTCTTGCAGGGACCATCTGTTCATCTTCTCAGAGAGGCAGGTACTAACTAGGGCCACCAGGCAGAGGAAAGAGCTATTTCTGATGATGAGAAATTAAAAGCATTGAATTAAAATTCACCCCAGGTGAATTTTCTCAGTCAGACACTGGGAGAGTGTTCATGCCCAGATGTTACAAAAAACCATTTCACTGGAGTCAGTGTTTGATCAGAAGTTCAAAGGACTAATTCACCTTCTACTCCGTTTCTTAAGTCGTTTGCCCCCCACATTAAGTCAGAGTGAGCAGTCTCTAGGATATGTGTAATATAAATGCATCTTGCCTACACTCCAGATACAACTTCACAGGGGACAGCAGTCCATTCCTGTGCTTGTTCGGACCTGCACCCTGTCCACTGAGCCAGTCCTGACTTATCCTTCAAGATTAGACTCCTGTCACCACCTCTGGAAACCCTTTCCTGACCCCCACAGCTGCACTGGGGGCTGCTTCTCCTCCATGAGAGCCCCCTGGACGCCGCTCTCATGGCCTTTGTCACACTCTCCTGTCGGTGTTAATTTTTTTATCTGTCTCCTTCACCAGATTCTAGGCTCTCTGAGGTCAGTTTCATGCCTGGTACATAAAAGCTACTCAAAAATGCGTGAATTAACAACTTTGTATTTGTTTTTCCCCCACCCAAAAGTAATTACGAGGATTAGTGTTCTTAAGGTAGGACCAATTAAAGACACTTCTGACTATGTAGTAAAGGGAGGGGAGGGGTGCATTAACCTCCTGTCAAGACTAGTCAAGTGCCAAGAGGTGAAAACATCCTAAGGCGGTATACTAGTCATCTATTGCTATATAATAAATTACTCCACACTTCATGGATTATTTTTCATTGTTTCTGTGGTCAGGAATTTAGACAGGGCATAGCTTGTGTCTGCATGTGATGTCTGGGCTCATTTACTTGTATGCTGGCTACTGGCTAGGGCTATCAGCCAGAACACCCCACAGATGGCCTTTCAATGTGACTTGAGCTTCCTTACAACATGGCGGCTGGCTTCCAAGGGGAAATAACCTGGAGAGCAAGGGCCAAGGCAAGACCACTTTGTATTTATAACCTGACCTCAGAAATCACATAGCATCATCTGTGCCATATTCTATTGGTCGAAGCAGTTACAGGGGTCCTTCCCTGTTTAAGGTGGGGAACAAAGACTCTACCTCTCAGTGAAGGAGTGTCAACATCACATTGTAAGTAGAGCCTGTGGAATGGGATACATACCGGTGTGGCCATCTTTGAAAGATGGAATCTGCCACAAGCAGTCATGGGGAAAAGGCCAAAGTCCATATAATAGAACACATATAAGAACCCCTTATGTGAGAAAAGAGATATGAATGAAGGCAGATGGATTTCATGAAGGCAGTGAGTTTTTCCTTTGCTGCCAGAAGGCAGGTCATTATAACTCTGTCAGGAATGCAAATAGGAAAAGGAAGATTTAACACCTTGTGAGAGAGATCTGGAATGTTAGAGAGTCCTGTTTCCAATTAACAGGTCTACATCATCTTCTTGCAAGGATGGGGCAGCTGTAGTTGCCAGAGAGACACATCTGTTGAGGTCGGCTATAGATCTCATCAGCTCATCCCTGGCTCACTGTCATTCCAACACCACTCCTGTCATAGTCCCTCATTATTTCATTATCCATACTGATGATACTGACCTCTCAGCTTCTTCTTGACATCCTCTCTTCCAATGATCTTGTCCCCCAACCTTGTCCCCCAACTCAATCCCATTGTCATTGGGTCATACCCTTGACTTTGTCATCACCTCTTATTGTAGCCATCTATAATCCCTATTTAAGATGTCTTTTTCAGCCCCAACAATTCTTTGATGTCACACAAACCCATAGTCCCTTGATCCTACCACACTTTCACTGCCCCTTGCCTGCTCACGAGCTCGCTCCCCACCTACTTAAATCAGAAGTCCATCATTAGATTCACCCCTTTGCATGTGCTCTCCACTCCCTCACCCCCCTCCCTCTTCCGTGTATTCTCCTAACAAACCCAACCCGCCATGCCCTCCACAGCTGCCACCACGCAGGGACCGGTCTCACTCTAAATTCATGACAGTAACCTCAGATGAGTCTGCCGTGGTGCCAGCAGTCAGGCTTTCCTTGAAATGGGGATGTAGAAATGCCACCTCAGGCTGTTCGCCTGCCCCAGAGCTGTAACCCTGTATCTTTGGGTCAGAGCCCACCATCTGCCAGGCATTATGGCATTATGCACAGACAGCCAGCCTGCAGGAGCATTAAGAAATCCCCTTCAGAAAACAACTTCTCTCTGCTGACACCCCAGCTTCCTGGTGGCTTCAAAACTGCAGTCTGGTGATGTGACATCCCCTCTAAGGGCACCCTTTCCATTTCCGCCTCATTTTCTGTACACTCAGCGTTGCTGAGAGAGCGATTTTGACATCTTCTATTCTTAGCACCAAAGTACAAAGTCACATATGCAGAGAGACCAAAATTAGAAGAACAGCACATTGATTTTCCAAATTCTTTGAAAAATCAAGAACACTTGGAGGGTTGGCGGTAGAAAGTACGGTAACCAAGTCACTCCAGGGTGAGGAGCCTGGAGACTTTGACACTGTGAAGATGTGTCACCGTGGGCAAGTCCCTTTAGCTGTCTGGGTCCCAATCTTATCATCTGCAAAGCGAGGGGACTGGATGAGGTAATTCCTAAGGTACTTTCTAGATCTTTCATTCTGACTTTGCCACAGGATGTACCAACATTCACAGTTGTCCCTGTTTTTTCTGCCTCTACTTCATACATACATCAGTTTTTCAATCAAGTAAAGGCTCGCTTCATGCTCAGAGGGTACAAAGGTAAAAAGGACACAATCCCTGCCCTCTAGGAGCTTGATATAATCCTATAATTATGCCTAATGTGATCAATGTTTTGAAGAAAGTATGTTCAAAGTGTGGTAGGAACCAAGTAGAAAAGGAGATTAGTTCTAGTTGTGGTGGCTACGGTCCTTCACAGAGGAAATGACATTGGAGAGTAAGTATTCTTAAACAACGTTGCCAGGGTGTGGTGGAGGTAGGCACAGAGAGGACATTCCAGTTATGAGAAAGGGCCCAAAGACATAGTGAATCTGGGGGACCAATTCCAAGTTTTCCATCTGCCCGATGATTAGGTACATGTCAGGGCATGAGGCTGGAACAAGGTAGACTGGAACCGTCTCTCTTTTTTTCTTCTCATTTAGCTAACATCTCATTTTGGAATTATCCCAAGTTTCTCATTTTTAAGTCAGGGCTTCTCTGCCATTCTGAAGTCTTACCCCCTGTAGGCTCTCCTTTGTGTTACATATGTTATCCTGAAATTTGGCCTGTTTATTTATGTAACCCTCCAGAAACCGTTTATCATTTATCAAATATTTCCATGTAATGTATAAGGCAGCAAATAATAGCTTCATTTTACAAAGAGAAAAGTTAACATAAACCTTGATTTGTAGATTGCTCAGTATCAGGTAAACAGACCTGAAATATGCCCTGGCTCCCTCCTTCATGAAAATTCCATGACTTTCTTTTTACCTTAAAGTCAAGAGAAATAAGTAATCTTTTTTTTTTTTTTTTTGAGAAATAAGTAATCTTGACTGACTTGTGCAATATCACATTGGAACTGTCATAAGGGTCAGATTTTGAGTCAAGCATGACTTTAAGGAACTAAATACTGTGAATACCATATAAGGTTAGGGAAAAAAGCATAACATAAATTGATACTCAGAATATGGGTTGGTAAGACAAAAATCTTCTTAAGCCCATGAAAACAGCTGCTGCTTTTTCCCAGACTAATTGTTTCATAAGGAAACATTTTACCTTTTTATAAATCAGTGTGGGAGGTGGTTGGTCACTCAGACTTCACAAGACAGTAGCACCCAGGTGATCATTACCATCCAGGATTTGGCCTTTGGCCTGAGGGACCCAAAAACTTCAACTCTTCATTCTCCTAGAACTGATCAGGTTTTAGAGGGCTGACTCTGAATTCAGAGGTGGATGTTTATAAAGCAAGCTCTTTATATTGTGTCTCTAGCACCATCTACTGGGAAACAAGAGTGCCTTTATTAGGATTCTTAACAGTTGAAAGCATCGGAAACCCAAGTCAGGTAGCAAAGAGAAAGGAGAAAGGGTAAGAAAGGAAAAGCTTAGCAGATTCTGAGAAACAGAGGATTAAGTATATTATATTGAAGTTACTTATATGTAGATGTAACCACTAAAACAAAATTACAAACTTTCAAACTTATAAGGCACACACACATACACACACACACAGACCATATAGTAAAAGATTTTAAAAAGCAAGCAACAACAAAAATTCATAAACACAGAAAGCACACCATAAAATGTAACGACAGAGCTAAGAATACTTAGAACATACATATGTCATAGTAATGCCATAAAATACCTCTATTAAACAAAGTCTCTCAGATTGAATCACAAAGCAAAACCCATCAGAATGCTGTGTGCAACCAAGTCTTACAGAAAGGTTAAAAATATGAGATTTCAAAGCAAACCAAGCAAATGAAAGCCAAAGTGGCAGGAGTCTCAATCTTGATATCAGTAAAGGCTGATTTCAGGACAGAAAGCATTAAATTACATAAAGGAGGGTACCTTGTAATGATAAAGGATGCAATTTACAATGAGAGTTCACCATATCTGAGAGCATAAAGAAAACTTCAGGTAGTTTCACAAAATAGGAGTAAGACAGCCAATACTGACCTAGAAATGTTTTAACTCTTAATAATTCTTGGATCAAAAGGGAATTCAAACCCCAAAACTAGTAACATCTAGAAAATAAGTAAATAATATATCATAATTACATATAATGGAAATATATACATAATACATATTGGAATATATAATAAATGGAAATATGATGTTACAATTATATATAACAGAAATTCCTATATGTGTTATAAAGCCTATTGCTCAGAAGAATATTGTAGCACTACTTATATTAATCCAAAAAATGTGAAAATAAATTAATTAGGCATCTAATGCAAGATATTTGAAAAATAACAAAATAAACCCAAGAAAACAAAAGAAAAATTAATACAAATAAAAGCAGAAATTATTATTTTGAAAAGAGGAGGAAAAATGTAGTACTAATACATAAATCCAAGAGCTGCTTCATTGGAGGGGGGAAAAAATAAAATAGATAAAGCATTAGCTAACCTATTCAATGCACAAAGTTAGAAATGAGCACAGGCCAATAACCACAGACAGATGAAATTGAAAGAATCATAAGTTACTGTCTTCCTCAACTCTACAAATAAGTGAGAGTAATATAGATGGAATGCATATGTTTCTAGAAAAATGTAAATTTGCAATTATGACACCGGAAAAGAAATTTTAAATTGACAGATTATCATAGAAAAAATAGAAATATGAGTGCATATAGAGTTGTCCAATGAAATACATAGGAATAAATTTAGCAACAACCTCCAAGACAAATTGAATCAAAAGATCAAGGTGGAAATAGGCTCTATCTTTGTGTGTGTGTGCATGGGTCTGGGTTAACATACTTCAATATCCTTGTAACATCTCTGGAAGGATGGGTCAGGAACAAGCAACAGTGGTTGCTTCTGTTGAAGGAAATTGGATCTGTGGGGAACAAAGATGAGAGAGATTGTTTTCATTTATAGTATTTTGTATCTTTTACATTTGTTACCTTTTAAATTGTTTACATGTGGACACCTGGGTGGCTCAGTCAGTTGAGTGTCTGCCTTTGGCTCAGGTCATGATCCTGGGGTCCCAGGATGGAGTCCTGCCTCGGGCTCCCCATTCAGCGGGGAGTCTGCTTCTCCCTCTGACCGTCGCCCCTCTCATGCTCTCTCTCCCACACTCTCTCTCATATAAATAAAACCTTTTTAAAATAAATAAATAAATAAATTGATTACATGTGCAAATATTACCCATTCAAAAATTCTTTTTCGTACAAGCAGAACCGGGCAAAGGAAATAGATGGTTTTAAGGGGTGTTTTCAAAAAGAATGCTACTTAATTTTTCCTAGAGCTGACTCTGGTAAGAGAAGGATTCTTCTGTGTGCTTCCCAAATTCCTTTGGTCAAATAGTGGGCATCGGACGCTAGGATGGTATTGGCCAGGCCTCTGGGTCCCCCTTGGGTGCTTTGGACCCCAGGCATCCCCGCAGCTCTGTGTGAACTCACAGACTCCAGTCCTCACATACCAGGAAGACCATGTTTCTGAACAGGAGCTCCGAGTTTAAGAAAAGGATGCCATCTTTCGCCCAAAGATAGGAGATTCGTGTTTCCTCTTAGTATTTAGGAACACACAAAAGCAGAACTCAATGTTTTGAACGGCTAAAGTTGGTTCTCCTTTTACTTGTTTAAATCTTTTAGTGGTAAGGTACAAGTTCCTGATTTTTCTCAGCCTCCTAAGATTTCAGACCCACTTTGCATGCTACCTCTCTCTCCTCTAAAAATAGCACAGAAACCAAGTTCCTACAACATCTCCATCTGACCACATGAAAGGCAAAAGTAGTTTTTTTTTCTTTTAAGATTTATTTATTTACTTACTTATTTGACAGAGAGAGACACAGTGAGAGAGGGAACACAAGCAGGCAGAGTGGGAGAGGGAGAAGCAGGCTTCCCGAGGAGCAGGGAGCCTGATGCGGGGCTCGATCCCAGGACCCTGGGATCATGACCTGAGCCGAAGGCAGACGCTTAACAACTGAGCCACCCAGACGCCCCGGCAAAAGTAGTTCTAACCCTAAAAGAGTATGTTAACTAACTAGCATTTGTGTCCACCTTTAAATATGTGACACTATTCTAGGACAAAGAAGACTTTTAAAGAAAATAAACTGGGCTTCCGGTTATGGAATGAATAAGTCGCAGGAATAAAAGGCACAGCACAAGGATTATAGTCAGTGGTACTGTAAGAGTTGCCTGGTGATACACGGGGGTCCCACTTATGGAGAGCACAGCATAATGTAGAGAGAAGCTGAATTACTACGTTGCACACCTAAAACTAATGCAATATTGTGTGTTAACTATGCTCAAATTAGAAAAAAAAATTATTTTTAAATAAAGACAGAAACTAAACTGGATCACGGTGTAAAGCTCTGAAGTAGAATCCCTCTCCTCTTTCAAGAAAGCCTGGCCAGAGTGCTCCAGCCTGCTGCCTTTTTATCTGCCTCTTCCCACCAGGAGAAGTTGCTCCAGTACAAGGAACTGCCTTTGACCTGCGGAAGCCAGTCAAGCTTGGAAAACACCTGCAGGACTTCCATATCAATGGCTTCGACCACAATTTCTGTCTGAAGGAATCTAAAGAAAAGCACTTTTGTGCACGGTAGGTCCTTTTCACTTGCTGCCTCTGTGGGGAAGAAGAGATGCCACGTCCTATATGAGGAGCTTTTTCTCTGGCCGATCAGTAGCATTTACTCTGCTGCAGGGACCGCATACACATCCCCCGACTTTTCAAAGCTCCTCTTCCAGGGAGCCGGAGCCGCTCCCCCTCCCGCATGAGGCCATTAGCCCTGGGCTCCCACCTGGCAGCCTGTTTCTCTTCGCTGCCTCTCTCC
This sequence comes from Halichoerus grypus, assembly GCF_964656455.1. Lineage (NCBI taxonomy): Eukaryota > Metazoa > Chordata > Mammalia > Carnivora > Phocidae > Halichoerus > Halichoerus grypus. The sequence continues at coordinate 30,706,391 of NC_135721.1, forward strand.
CCATCTGTGCCTGTTCTTTAAGGCCCACTGGTTTTAGAAGGCCTGATTCCTCTGGACTGAAGTCACCTCTGCTTTCCTTGAACTTCTGGAGCCCTTTGTACTTTGTTCACATGTGATTCGTGCCCTGTCTACTTCCATGGAGCGTCAGAGGCTGCCCTTCTCCCCAGAGCACCCACCACCAGCACCAGCACCAGCACCACCAGCAGCCTTGTTTCAGCGGCATTTGTGTGCACTCTCCCTCCTCCTCACTAAATTCTGACTCCTCGCACCGTCTCGTCTCCCTGAGTCCCCCCTCCCCACCCTAGTGCCTAACACCGTGCTTGGCACCAGCAAATAATGTCTCTAGAATAAATGGATTTGAAATAAAGCAGGGAAAGTGATTCAAACTCCAAGAGAAACTTCAAAAGCCTTCTCTGCCTCAGAGCCCCAGTCCCTGTGTTCTTCCAGCTGGATTCTGCCATTCTCCTCTTGCCTAGTGCTCACATTTCTCTCTCTCCTGCACCCACCTCAAGGAGACTCTCCGGCCTCTCTCCACTCTTCAAATCCTGGCCCTCCTCTTCCCGAACATCTTTCCCTGAACGTCTTCATGGACCATACACTGCTGGGATGTTTTACCTCTCAGTAAGAGGGGAAGACTGAGGCTTTTCTTTATCCATATCCCTTCAACACCAAGTATGGGAGCGGGTAGGTACTCTCAGCTCTGTAGAGAACTGTTTTTTTTGGGGGGGGGGTTGTTTTTTTTTTTAAAGGAAACAGTGAATCTAGCAAAAACTGACAGTACATCTGTTCTCAGGGGACATCTGACTAAAAAGCGCCGCCTGCTCGAGCCCCAGGGAAGGGGGATGGTTTAATTTAGAGAAGCATCTCTTCTCTTTCAAGACATAGCTGGTGGCTTTGCCAGGCCAAGCAGAGAGCTCCAACTCTTTATGAGAAAGGCTCTCAGCCCCTCCAGAACCTGAAAACTGTGTCTCTTCAACCTGGCTGCCCCCGAGAGACACACACACACACACACACGGCTGGGGTGAGCCTTCCTCAGAGAAACCAAGATCAGTGAGAAGTGGCCATTGGAGGATCCTCAGAACCACCTGCTCATGCCTCACCCAGGAGACTACGAGAATCTCCCATCATGCTCTTCTCATCTTTGTCTCCGTGTATCTGTCCCTGCTCTGTGGCTGGGCCTGCTTACTGGCTCAGAGGCTGCTTCCCAGCTTCGCCCGGTCCCTGCGGGCCTCTGCATCCCGTACCGATGTACCGACGTGGTCTGCCTTACCCCCAGGGTCCGGCACGCTGGAAGCGGGCGGCTACTGGAGGTGTACACCACCCAGCCTGGGGTCCAGTTTTACACAGGCAACTTCCTGGATGGCGCGCTGAAGGGCAAGGGGGGAGCAGTCTATCCCAAGCACTCTGGTTTCTGCCTCGAGACCCAGAATTGGCCTGATGCCGTCAATCAGGTAAAGCTCCAGCCTGGCTTCTCAGTGGTGTTGTGCCCAAGGTCACACTGTATGACAGAGGTCACGACACTCAGGTCTGTGTGAATCACAAGTCCACAGGGTTCTCTTCTCCCAGTCATGATGAGGAAACCTTTAGCCAAGTTACTAACATAGCATTTATGTCTTTTTTAATCTATTTTGTGCCTTCAAAGCCTTTATTCAGTTCAATGTTGCCCCTTATCAATACCTGCTCATCTTCCGCAACCATACTTTTTTGAGGGGTGGGGTGCAGAAGGGGAGGGAGAAGGGGAATCCTAAGTAGGCTCCAGGCCCAGCACGGAGCCCGACACAGGGCTCGATCTCACAACCCTGGGATCATGACCTGAGCCAAAATCGAGAGTCAGACGCCTAACTGACTGAGCCACCCAGGTGCCCCCTGCAACCACACTTTTAAAATGATCCCATCTTCTCTTCCTATTTGCTTACTGATGACTTCTTTTTCTAGCTACTGCCTAGAGTAGTGCTCCCCAAAGCACCAGCTCTGCAGCTTGCACCAGAATGTAAATTGATACATGGCCGCCTTCATCGGGAAAGTCCTGCTGTAACAACGTGCTCAGTGATGTGGCTCGAGTTCTCAGTGCAAACCAATAGTAAACAGTTGTTACCCTGGCAGCTGGTTCTAGAGACCAGTCCAGAGCCATCCTGCATGGGGCAGGGTGCAGCTGGGCTGGCAAGTGTAACCTGTCCTCTTTTTCCCTTCGCAGCCCCACTTCCCTCCTGTGCTGCTGAGGCCTGGGGATGAGTATGACCACACCACTTGGTTCAAGTTTTCTGTGGCTTGAGGAAGTGTGAAGACGTGACCTCTTCCAGGGCCAGGCTGGGAGCCCCTTCAGCAGCCTGTCTCCTGCCCAGAGAGGCGACAGAGGCTTTACAAGTGATCCTGTGATGAAAGCCATGTGAAGGGTAGCTTCATAGTAGTGAGTCTGAGTATCGATTTTCTTTCCCAGTGACTGGCTCCAGGTCAGCTCTAATGAGCAGCTCTCTCCTCTGTGTAGTTAAAGAGGACCCACCCACTAATGTCATCACCTAAGCCCGACCCTAGCCCAGAAGGGGTGCCCACGCCCCTTGTACTGTGTTGGCCCCGTCTCTCCACCCTACCTTTCTCTGATTCTTTCTTTCCTTTTCTTTGTCCTCCTCCTCTGCCTCCTCAAACCACCTCGCCCCTCCTGTGCAGCACTTCGGATTACAGTCGCATTAGCTCCTGCACCATGCTGGCAGATGGACCAGTCTGCCTTGAGAAGGCAGGAGATGACAGAGGGAGGGAGCCGGGGCTTCAGGAGGGTAAATGACCCTCATAAAAACACACGGCTGGGGACGATTTTAGCCAGGACTTGACATCAGGTCATGCACATTCGAGTCCCCTTCTTTGCTTCCATTTCAGTCTGCCAGGGCATTCGCGGGGTCACTGATGGGGAAAGGGGGGGTCTGACCCTCCTCTCTTTGGGTCAGCCTTTCTTCCCAGATTCACGTTTGTATGAGTCTGAGTTTGAGTTTAGCTGTCTTACAGATGTCACTTAAAGGGCCAGGTCAAAATATCCAGAAAGAATCTGTGATTTTGATTTTCTGCCTTTGGGGTTGAGAAGTCCCAGCCCAGCCAAGGCAAAGGAAGCCAGCAAGCCACCGGAGACCGGAGCTGTGTTAGTGTGGAGACAGGGCCTCACCTGAGGGCTGCACATTGCACCTGGAGCAAAATGTCGTGTTATGTAGATGAGCCCGGGGCTCCCCGCTTTCCTGAACAATTGAATTACCAGTTATGGGTTTGGGTTGGTGGTTGGTTTAGGTTTTTAAAGGAATGTACCTTTTACTTTTGTATACTAGCAGCCAGTTGAAATAAAACCAAAAGCTGTACCTTCGGAAGACTCCCCGTGTCTTCACTCATTTTTAAATCTGTCAGACACGGACTTTTGGGAAATTGACGGAGTATATGGTGTGTTCTGGATTCCACTGTGCTCTCCAGTCCAAGCACCAGCATCTTCCTAGAAGAAAGCCACCTAACTGGCCACCTGTTGAGCTTCCCATACTCCTTCTTTCTTAGCAACAACAATAAATCAAAAATAGTGATCAATTTTTAATTCATTTCATCATGGATTTTCCAGATACCTATTGTATCCACAGTTCTCTGCTGAGTCTTTTAAGGAATTCAGGAAGTAATGTCTAAGATATAGTGTATTCCCTCAGGGATCTGTCAGTCTCTTTGGGGAAGACAAGACTAACAGTGACAATAAGGTGATGTAGAATTGCACCAGGATGGACCAAACCCTGAGCACTAACTTTGCTACTGGCATTTACTACATGGGCAAACAATCTAATTTCACTTGGCCTCAATTTTTCTCACCTGTGAGGCAAAGGGATAAGACTTAAAATATCTGGAAGGTAAATCTATGTCTGCAGGGCTACAACGAAAACTGGCCACTAGTCAAATTCTTTTTCCACAGGCCCTCCCTGTGCCGTAACGAAGGACCTGAGAAGGTGGACAGCAAATGATTAAGCCAGCCAGAGCCTGAGGGCTAGGAGCTGTGGTCTGTTTCTCTTCCCGGTTGGGCTTGAGCAGGCGGTGGAGGTCTAACTACATTACTGTTTAGAGCTTCCAACACACATCCTTCTTCTAGGACCCTCTGGACAATTCTTACACTGTTACCATCTTGCCAGGATTCTCCTCCTTAATGGCTCTTCTTCATTTTATTGATTGCCAAAAGTATGATTGGAGAAATTATTTCATCTGACCCTTACAACCTGTAATGAGGTAGCAAAATCCTCATTAAAAACAAGAGGTCACTAGCTGGAGAAAGTAATAGTGCCAGGAAGTGGCAGATTTAGAACACAAACCCTTCAATAAGAAACCCAATGTTTAGGGGCGCCTGGGTGGCTCAGATGGTTAAGCGTCTGCCTTCGGCTCAGGTCATGATCTCAGGGTCCTGGGATCGAGTCCCGCATCGGGCTCCCTGCTCCTTCGGAGCCTGCTTCTCCCTCTGCCTCTCTCTCTCTGTCTCTAATGAATAAATAAATAAAATCTTTAAAAAAAAAAAAAAAAACCAATGTTTAGGACGCCTGGGTGGCTCAGTCAGTTAATCATCTGCCTTCGGCTCAGGTCATGATCCCAGGATCCTGGGATCGAGTCCCATGTCAGGCTCTCTGCTCCGCGGGAAGCCTGCTTCTCCCTCTCCCTCTGCCTGCCGCTCCCCCTGCTTGTGCTCTCTCTCTCTCTCTGCCAAATAAATAAAAATCTTTAATAAAAAATAAAATAAAAAATAAAAATTTAAGTCTGCAAAGTGAGGGGGGAGACACATTTAAAAAAATATATTTCAAATTTACAGAGAAGTTGCAACAACAGTAGAAAAATTTCCATATTCCCCTCACTCAGAGATCCCATTCAAATTTCAGCACCTGTCTCAACGTCCTTCTTGGCAAAAGGGTTCAAACCAGGAGCACAGACCATACTTGTTTCTTCAGTTTCCTTCAATCCGACACAATTCCTCAGTTCTCCCTTGACTTGACCTTTACAACTTTCATATTTTTGAGGGTTGCAGGAAAGCTATTTTATACAATGTGCTTCCATTAGGATTTGTCTGGTGTTTCTTCCTGATCAGATTGATGTCATACATCTTTCACAGGAGTATCACTGAAATAATGCTGTTCTTCATGCTGCAGCCTCTCAGGTAATGCCAAGTTCCAGGTGTGGCCTCTCACCAATGAGGTTAACTTTGTTCACCTGGGTAAGGTTGCCAGGTTTCTTCACCCTAAAGCTACCAATATATACTTTAGCCAAGGGGCCTCAGAGATGAAATATTAAGCTAATTGCAACCTATCTACTAGTTTAATTAATTGTTCAATGCAGGGTTGTAATATTCTAGGTGCCAGAAATCATTCGGGAAACCCTAGAGAAGAAAGAAAAAGAATATTTTCTTATTCACAAGGAAACATAACAACTACAAATTAGTTCCCAATTTGGTGGCTTCTAGGTTTGAGATTACATTTATTACCCAAGTATAGTTGACCCTTGAGCAATGCAGGGGTTCAGGGCATCAACCCCCATGCAGTCAAAAATCCACGTATAACTTTTGACTCACCAAAACTTAACTACTAATAGCCTATTGTTGACCGAAAGCCGTACCATAACATATAAACAGTTGATTAACACATATTTTGCATGTTACATGTATTATATATTATATTCTTACAGTAAAGTAAGCTAGAGAAAAGAAAATGTTATTAAGAGAGTTGTAAGAGAAAATACATTTAAGGTACTGAACTGTAAAAAACCCACATATATGTGCACCTGTGCAGTTCACACCCATGTTGTTCAACCGGACTTTGTTTTCCTCTGTTCTAAAGAATTGTCTTTAAAAAGAAAATAATTACAAAGAAAAAATAAAGTAACATCTTCCACTCATTAAAAAAAATAATTAAAAAAATTAAAAATAAATAAATAGGGCACCTGGGTGGCTCAGCCAGTTAGGCATCTGACTCTTGATTTCGGCTCAGGTCATGATCTCAGGGTCGTGGGATCCAGCCCCACATCAGGCTCCTAACTTAGCGCAAAGTCTGGTTATCCCTCTCCTTCTGCTTCTCCCCCAATGTGCTCTCTCTCTTTAATATATAAGTAAATAAATCAAAACAAAAACAAAACAAATAAACAAAAACAAACAAATAAATAAGAGTTACTTAGCCCCAGTAAGGATATGTACCTTTGGGGCAGTTGGAGGAAGATACTGGTAATTAATTGTTTTTATGAAAGACAATAAAAAGGCTAACTATATGTCAAACAACAAATCTGATGAGAGTAAAATCTTAGAGAAATTGATGTTTTGTGGTAGCAACCAATCTATCCCTTTTTATAAAATACACACATAAAAGAGAACTTTGATTTTCCTGAGAAAAGACCTTCTATATGAGACATGTAGAGTGTGACAACATGTGAGCTTGATTGTGGCATTTGACGACGAACTCAGTGACGGTGTCAGCAAGAAACAAAACTTTACAGTCTAATAACAGGACAATTTTAGCTCATGTGAGATGGTAAAGACAAACATGGTATTCAATATGAAAAACACCACACAACCACAGGTCTATTAAAGCCTTGTTGAAAATGCAAATACCCACTAAAATGCAACACAACCTACCCCCACCCCCACAAGAATAAGTCTCCAGGCCTCCAGGAGTCCATGCCTTCTTTACCATACACCCCCCTACCCACAACCAGACTAGTGCTATTATTCTGAGTTCTGACCCTTCACAGGTGAGCCTATCACTGACCTTAGTTCAATGATCTATGGATTCCTGTTTCAAATTCTTAGAATATAAGTTCTTATCATTAGCTGTGGGATTTTCATTTTTCTAGTTCCCAGACATTTTGCCTAACCAGGTAAGATGTGATGCTAAACAACTACACAGACATCGCTGTAAAGACCAACTAAGATGGCATACTGTGGAGTTTGAACTGTTGTGACCGCTAGGTAACCAATGACCGTCTAATCTCAAAGGACTAAAGGAAGTTAGTGTCGATGAATACAAGGATAGTTCGTGAAGAGTAGAGCGTGAAAGAATACAGAACTACCAGCAGAAGACAGAAGGGAAACACAGCACATACCTCCTGTTCCTTAGCCAGTTCCCATTATCAGTCGTAACCATTTTAAACAATTGGATCACCAGTTTGCCGTGGGCTATTTAGATAATTTTGGTAGGAGTGCAATCCTTTTCCAATTGAGGCATTTATCTTTTTCAAGTTTCAACTTCTCCTCCAATTATTCAAAACATAATTCAAGTCCCAGATGCTTTGGGTAGCACTTCCACCTATAGCCCAGGAAGGAGGTCAGCAAATCCTCTCCTCAAAAAAGCAACTATTATGCTGAAAAAAAAATTGACCAAACAATTTTGCTGCTCTGGAAACTGGCCAAAAGCATACAACAATCTGAGATGTGTTTATGTTTGGACAACTGCAGACTTTGTGCAGGGACCGTGGGAGACAGTGGCATTTTTGCCTGGAGCTGCTCCCACCCTCCTCCTCCCCCAGCTCAGTCACTGTGGAGGTTCTGCCAGAGCAAAATAGAACGTGTGGGCCAGCAGGTTGCTGTGGCTGAAGGGGTTGTTCACTCAATTTGGAGCAGCGGGGGATACCAATACCAATACCCAGCATTTTTATCAATGATCTCATTGCTATGCAAGCAGGGACAGCTGACGGCTCTACTAGCCTGACCCTGCATTCTGGTTGGAAAATGCAGATTTCGGGATGATCAGAGGCTGTGCACATGCATAGCAGAGACCAGGTGGGGTCCAAGCTGTACACTCCTGGCCAACTCTGAGGCTGCATGCACGTGCACAGGAAATTAAAAGGGGTTCAGCAAAAAGCAAAAGCCAGGACGGACTTGAAAACAGCCCAAACACTGAATTCACTCCCCATCTAAAACAGACCCATCAGCAAAGGGCAGAAATCTGACTGGTTGGGGTTTCTTGGCACCACTAAGCTATGCAGACACAGGGCAACCCCCTAGAAAGCTAAACTTACAAAATAAACACAAGAATGTTTTTTTATTTTTTAAAGATTGTATTTATTTATTTGACAGAGAGAGACGCAGCGAGAGAGGGAACACAAGCAGGGGGAGTGAGAGAGGGAGAAGCAGGCTTCCCGCCGAGCAGGGAGCCCGATGTGGGGCTCGATCCCAGGACCCTGGGATCATGACCTGAGCCGAAGGCAGATGCTTAACGACTGAGCCACCCAGGCGCCCCAAGAATGTTTTTAAAAATAACCGAAAAGTTGAATAGAGATAGATTATAAAAAAGAACCAAGTGAAAATTGTAGGGTTGAAATGTACAGTAACACATGAAATAACACTAGAGAAGCTAAGATTTGAGATGACAGGAGAAAAAAAATAAGTGAACCTGAAGATAATAGAAATCATCAATCTGAAAAATAGAGAAAACAGAACAGGGACACCTGGGTGGCTCAGTTGGTTAAACATCTGCCTTCGGCTCAGGTCATGATCTCAGGGTCCCCGGATCAAGTCCCACGTGTCCGCTTCTCCCTCTCCCTCTGCCTGCCACTCCCCCCTGCTTGTGTGTGCTCTCTCAAGTAAGTAAATAAGATCTCAAGAAAGAGGAAAACAGAACAGAACCTCGGAGACCTGTAAGACATCAAGCACATCAACACATGTGTGAGGGTCCAAAAAGGAAAGGACGCGCTCTGTCTCCACAGTGCCATGGCACCTGTGAAAAAGCTTATGGCGAAGTGGGAGCAAGAAAAAGGAACCCTTGACCGCACCCCCTCTGTAGAGGATGGAATCATGGACGCTGCCAATTTTGAGCAGTTTCTGCAAGAGGAAAGTGAATGGAGAAACTGGGAGTCTCAGTGGAGAGGTTGTAACCATCTAAAGGAGCAAGAGCAAGATTACTGTGACCTCTGAGGTGCCTTTTTCCAAAAGGTATTTGAAATATCTCACCAAAAAATATTTGAAGAATAATAATCTATGTGATTGGTTACACACAGTTGCTAACAGCAAAGAGAGTTACAAAATGCATTACTTCCAGATTAACCAGGATGAGGAAGAGGAGGATTAAAACTCATTTATCTGGAATATTTTATATGAGTTCTTGAATAAAACTTGAGAACCAAAAAACAAAACAAAACAAACAAAAAACAAAACAAAAGAAGAGGAAGCGGTCAGAAAAATATTTCAAAAAATAATGGCAAAAACTCTCAAATTTGAAAAAAACCATTAATCGATACAACCAAGAAGCTCAAATAACTCCAAGAGAATACAAAAAGATCCCCACCTAGATATGTAATATTTAAACTACTGAATGCCAAAAAACAAAGACAATTTGAAAGCAAGAGAAAAAGGACTCATTACTACAGGGGACCACCAATACAATTAACATGTGACTTCTCATCTGAAACAGTGGAGTCCAGGAAGCAGCAGAATGACATAGTCAAAGTGCTTAAAAACCAAGGATTCCATATCACCCAAAATTACCATTCAAAAGCAAAGATGAAATGAAAACATTCCCAGATAAAGAATTAGAGAATTCATTGCTAGCAGACCTGCCTTGCCAGAAATACTAGAGGAAGTCCTTCATGCTAAAAGGAAATTAAGATGGCAACATGAATCCTTGGAAAGAAAGAATATCAGATATAGTAAATTTATGGGTAACAAAAAGGGCCTGTGTATTTTCTCATCTCTTTTTTAAAAGACATAAGACTGCATATAAAGCAAAAATTATGACACTGTATCACTGAGTTATAATGCCTACAGCACATGGGAAGGAAATCCAGGAAAAGGAAATACATTGGAGCAAAATTTCTGTATTTTACCAGAATATTAATGTGAAGTACATTGTGATAAATGAAGATATAACAACTAAGGAAATAACTCACAAATACAGTAAAAAATAAAATCAAGAGGAATTAAAATGATACACCAAAAAAACAATACAAAAGAAGGCAGGTACAAGAGGAAGAGGGGAAAGAAGACAGGAAACATATAGAAAACAACAAAAATGGGAAATACAGGGCGCCTGGGTGGCTTAGATGGTTAAGCATCTGCCTTCGGCTCAGGTCATGATCTCAGGGTCCTGGGATCGAGTCTGCATCAGGCTCCCTGCTCCTTGGGAGCCTGCTTCTCCCTCTGCCTCTCTCTCTCTCTCTCTGTCTCTCATGAATAAATAAATAAAATCTTTAAAAAAAAAAAAGAAAAAAAAAGGGAAATACAAAAAAAAATGGGAATTGTAAATCCAACCATATCAATGATTGTATTAACTGTAGATGGCTTAAATACCCCAAAAGGCAGTTTTGTCAGACTGAAATTAAAAAGCAAGATATAGCAACTAACTATATGCACCAATAGGCTGAAACTAAGTGGATGGAAAAAATGTGCCATACAAAACAGTCATCAATAGAGAGCGGGAGGGGCACCTGGGTGGCTCAGTTGGTTGGACATCTGCCTTCAGCTCAGGTCATGGTCTTGGTGTCCTGGGTTTGAGCCCTGCATCAGGCTCCCCACTTGGCAGGGAGTCTGCTTCTCCCTCTCCCTCTGCCTGCCATTCCCCCCTGCTTGTGCTCTCTTTCTGTGTCAAATATATAAATAAAATCTTAAAAAAAAAAATAGAGCTGGAGTGGCTATATTACTATCAGACAAAATAGACTTTAAAACAAGAAATATTCAGAGAGACAAAAATACTTTATAATAAAAGCATCATCATATCAGAAAGATACAATTATAAATGTATGTATGCAGCTAGAAGAGCCGTAGATGCTTTGAAGCAATAATTGTGACCAGAGGCTACTCTTGGAGTCACCTCAGTGTTGGGTAAAACCAATAGTTCTAGTAAATACTGCTTCAAATTTCCTGAACAGCATGTTAACTTTTAGATGAATATTTCTCTGAGCACAGTGACCTCTGCTGGTATTTATATAAGTTAAAATGCAGTTTCTACCATTTTCATAGAAAGGTTCTACCAGGGGCGCCTGGGTGGCTCGGATGGTTAAGCCTCTGCCTTCGGTTCAGGTCATGATCTCCAGGTCCTGGGATCGTGCCCCACACCGAGCCCCACACCGAGCCCCACATCAGGCTCCCAGCTCAGCAGGGAGTCTGCTTCTCCCTCTCCCTCTGCCTCTCCCCCGCTCATGCTCTCTGTCTCAAATGAATAAATTCTGTCTCAAATGAATAAATTCTTAAAAAAAAAAAAAGAAAGGAAGAAAGAAAGAAAGGTTCCATTCCAGCATAAGGTCATTTGCTCAAAGAAAGGATCAGAGAAACATAAAGAATACATATTAGAACCTTCCTTTGAATCACATGAGTATTGCAAACTGTATTATAATAGTAATAAGCCAGGCCAATCCGTCCAGTAACTAGTGAACTAGGTGGGCCATTACTACCCCCAATTGCAATATTCTGGTTATGTATTAGAATCACCAGGAAGATTTTTAGAATATTAATGCTCAGGCATCACCCTCAGCAATTTTGACTTCATTGGAATGTTTCTAAGGCTTCTGGGTGATCCTAATATGTAACTAGGGAAAACCACCGCCCTAGAGTAAAAGTTTTCACTAATATTCTAAGTGCATAAATGTTTAGCTAGAATTTGCCCCGTAGCTTCATGAAGCACTTCCTCAAGAATGAGTCACAGAGAAACAACCTTCCCGGACCAACAGTGTGTCTCGGTAAGATCTTCAGAAAGAATTATACGGAAGATTGTGAACAGTTGAAGATAAATGTCTAAACCAGGGGCGGCAAACATTTTCTGTAAATGGTTTTGTGATTTACAATCTGTCACAATTACTCAACTCTGCCACTGTAACACAAAAAGTCAAGAGATGATAGGTAAACAAATGAGCCTTGGCTGCGTTCCAGTAAAACTTTATGGATGCTGCAATTTGAATTTCATATAATTTTCATGTCATTAAGTATTATTACACTTTTAATTTTTCCAACCACATAAAAATGTAGAAACCATCTTAGCTCATTAGCTGTATGAAAACAGCAGTGGGCCAGATTTGGCCTGTGGGCCATCATTTCCTAAATCCTGGTCTAAACAGCCTGCACTCTGAAAGAATATAAACATTAAAGCATAGTATAACCATACTTAGTTAAAGAAGGCAGTATGTTCTTATTATAGGAGCCCAGGAACTCTGGTGATGGTTGTTTTGACAATGACTGAGATAAACTAGCCCATCTAACTTTACCTCTGCCATATATATTTTCTTTACAGCCAGATTTTTTATTCTTGGCATTGAACAGATTCATTTTCTAGAATCCAGATTTCTTCAAGATATGCTACAACCCAAAATAAAAACTAACAGGTCTTCCTATAGGATCACATTCAGCCTCCTGCAAGCTTTGGTTACCAAGAACCACCCAGGGAATCTGCAGAGAACTGGATAGGATTACAGGATATAACCTTAGGCAGCTGATAGTCATATGAAATGGCTGCTGTTGGTCCAATGACGTTATGTTTCTCACATGGGATAGGCGGACTCATCTGGGCTCACCAGCTCTTGGAGTGGTAGGTAAGTCTCCACCCTTCTCAGAGAACTGTCTGCACAGAAATTTTCCACACCCTTTCTGAGGAGAACTCTTGGAGTTTAAGCCAAATGAGAAAAAACCCTTGCACTAGAGCTGCAGAGTGGAGCTGGACATTAACAGCGGCCTGTGGATCCAGATCCTCTGCAGGCAGAGTCAGACAGGGTCAGAGTCAGTCTTAGAGGCAGCTGGAAGGAAATGGGAACTTTTCATTGAAACGGGGATTATAAAGGTCTCAGACAAGAGAGGAGGTTCCAGTTTTATATGCTTGGTTTAATAGGTTAGAATTCATTCATTCATCCACTAACTAACTTTTCCTTCATCAAGTACCAGGCAATGAGGAAATGGAGTAAGGCCTGGTACATGCTGTCCCAATTAGACTTTTGGCAGCATACCTGCACAGAAGTAAATAGGCAATTACAGTGTGAATAGGAATCCGACTATAGAAGTTCACGGTGTTGAGAGCAAGGGAACGTCAACCAGACTTTTGAATATGTGGAAACTTTCCAGAATAGGGGGAAAATATGCATTCTGCCACAATTAAAAAAAAAAAACTATGCTGAGACACCATTTTCCAACACAAGATTGGTAAAATTAACAAGTGATAGCCCACCATGTTACACAAAGTATACCACGCAGACAACAGGAGAGAAACAGACATATACCTAGTCACCAGGGCAAACTAACAATATCTAGCAAAAATATGAACGCACGGGCGCCTGGGTGGCTCAGATGGTTAAGCGTCTGCCTTCGGCTCAGATCATGATCCCAGGGTCCTGGGATCGAGTCCCACATCGGGCTCCCTGCTCAGCGGGGAGCCTGCTTCTCCCTCTGCCTGTCTCTTACGAATAAATAAAATCTTTAAAAAATATATATATATAAATGCACATATCCTTTGACCAGCAATTCAACTTCTAGGGATTATCCAAGATATGCAGGCTCACATGTAATGTATTGTGCAAGGTGATTGATTCACTACAGCATTGTTACAGTTAATTAGAAACAACCCTATCAGGGGATAAGAAACTGATTCAGTTCCTGTTAACTCCGCTCAAAAACGCTCAGTGGAAAAAAAGCAAGCACTCTCCTAAGTATACAAGGTCCTGTATGATCTATATCCTACAGCCCTCTCCCTTCCTATGCCATCTTTTCCCGTTTCTCGCTTCTGTTCACTTCATAGTGGCCTCCTTACCCAACTGAAAACTCTTCAGGGCCTTCACAGTTACTGTGCGCTCTGCCCAGAGTTGATGTACCTTACTCCCTCACTTGCACAAATTCACCATCAGAGGCCTTCCTTAGATACCCTTTACTCAACACCAACCAACCCCCTCTCTCCCCCCCAGCTTCATGGTTGTGCATATATGTTATTACCCACCTGTTTGTTCATTTGTCTCTCCAGAACTTAAGCTCCATGAAGACAGACTTTGTTCACCTGTTTTCCAAGGCTAGCAATACCTGGCACATTGAAGGGGCACAAAAGTTAACTGCATAAATTATGCAATATCCAGGAACTAAATAGTATGCAACATAAAAAAATGAGGAAGTGCCATTTTTACCTACATAAAAGAACTCCAAAATGTTAAGTGAGAAAAACAAGGTCTATCTCTTTTGTGTTAAAAGGAAAAAGAAGAAAATATCTATGTATATTTCCTCAGGCTATATAATTGGTAACAGGGGTTACCTTTGGGGAGAGAACTGTGCTGCTGTGTTAAGGGTAGGGAGCCTTCTTACTGTATACACCTTGAATATATATTACCAAGTCAAAAAATGAAATAAAATGGAAAATAAGTTGGGCCAATGGCCTATGGGAAAGGGAAAAAGCACTAGATCTGAGAACTGGCCTTGAGGGCGTAACAGTTAATTGGCTACTGCATTCCACATGCTTGTTATCCTTCTATCCAGCATCTTTTCTTCATTAAGTCTGGAAAGAAAATAGCCGAATTATTAGCAATGGCATAATCTACAATGGGTAGAATCATAGATTGTATTTTCTGATTTTCCCATATGGTTTTGTTTTAAAGGAGCCATAGGTGCTTTATTGATTAGAAAAGTAAGGGCTTTGGGTGCCTGGGTGGGCTCAGTCGGTTGAGTGTCTGCCTTCGGCTCAGGTCATGATCCCAGGGTCCTGGGATCAAGCCCCGCATCGGGCTCCCTGCTCAGCGGAGAGCCTGTTTCTCCCTCTCCCTCTGCTGCTCTGCCTGCTTGTGCTGTCAAAATAAATAAAATCCTTAAAAAAAAAAAAAGGGCTTTGGAATGGTATGTAGGATTCAAACGTTTCCTACCTCCTAACAGGATAATAGTACAGTATTAATCTTTCTGAACCCATTTCCTCTTCTGCGAGATGGGGTTAACAGCACTATTTTGTTGTGGGCATTGACAAAATGTCCTTTGGTATTTTTACTAGAATGGTAACAGGAAACCCCTAAGGTGTGGAAAAAGTAACCTATCTGGCTTTAAAGCTGCCTACTGGTGTTTCCCTGCCACCGTCCCTTAAGATAATTCTGGATAGAACAGCTTTAATACCACCATACCTTAAACCTAGGCACCTTCACCCCATTTCTTTGGCTTGTCACCAGTTTTCACCACCCTCCAAATACTCCAAGACCAGCCAGGCCCCTAGTATGTTACTTCGACTTTTACTCCATCATGTCTTTCCAGCTATGCAATTATTTACATCGAGGTTGTACAGCCCTCCCTTCCAAAGGCCTCCAAATAACGGTTGCTCAAGAAGAGCCAGATCTAATGAATTCTTTTGCTATTACTCTTCACTCTGATTACTCCTTGCCAAGCTGTTAAGAGCTTCCACTTCCTTTTAATATTATCTTGGAAATCACCATACTCTTTAGACTTCAAGATAGGCTACACAAAGGAGAAATCACAATCCCATACCACCATTCATTTAACCAATTCTCAGTTTGATGGTGTTTCCAAACTCCCTCAGATTTCCTTCATCCTCAGGAGGGAACATGGCAAGGTGGTAGGACCTCTTTCACTCAATACTTAGCCTAGCTCCAAGTCCAAAGGAAAACTATCACTGTGAAGTCAGGGGTATGCATTACCTAGCTTTCAACACCTCTCGGTAGGTGAGAGGACCAAAGTAAGATTTTATGTCCAAAGTACTGTGTCTGATGTGTTTAATTAGCTACCAGGTAGTGCCAGGTTTAAAATTTAGAAGGAATGAGCCTAGACTAGCACTTATCAAGTCAGTCACATAAATTTAGCATTCCTAACATCTTAAACTGTAAACAAAAGTACACTGCATCAAAGTGTTATCATTTTAAGATGTATACTAATCACAGAAGTAGTTGCTGTCAAGCATGTGAAAGGTACTAACCTAGATACCCAGCATTCCCTTTCTCATTAAGGGCAAAACTTTCTGTGCTGGTTTCTTAAACCCATTTTTGCCCCTACCCTCCTCTATATCCTTCTCATCCTTTTGTACTAATCTCTAGGATGCTGCTAGCAATCCATCCCCAAGCTACACGTAATTCCTACTCTTGGCTCAGAACTCCCACTTCCAAAAATTGATATCAGGATTGTTTGTTCTCTGCAGATTTATTAAGTGAACTTATCTTTATATAATACAGAACAATTAAAGCTGACCAAGTGGAACAAATAAGCCTGCCAATTATACACAGCTTTACACCATTATAATTCAGCCAGTTGTCAAAATTCTGAAAACAAAGCATCCAATCTTTCAACGCACTAGTGATCAGACCAAATGAAATCTGATGCAGACCAGTATTCCGCTTTTTTGCACCAATGCTAATGAATACCTGGTAAAAGCTTGACCAGAAAACTCAAAATTAACTATTGCCCTACTAAAGATAAAGTCTCAATAAAGAATCTACTGGCTATATTCTAAGATCTACCAGATGCTACCAAAACAACTACGTAAGGTGTTGCTAAATGTAGGTGAGATTTACAGAACTGCTTTAGTCTCATTAACATTTCTGATTGACATCTTTTTTTTCTCTGATTGACATCTTTAATTACTTTTGCACCAGCCTGGCAAAATAAGATGTTGGTAGTCAGAAACTGAAAAACCTAGATTGGGAATTAACAGATCTCTGCTCAGAATATGGCAATCCATTTCAAGAGACAGATTATCCGGACTGGAAAATTTTGCAAAGCTGGTTTACATGAAGATGTTTTGTCCCAAATTCAGACAATTCCTCAAACATGCAAAAGTTGTGGTATAAAATGTTGAAAAAACAAAAAAACATTGGGTAGAACTTAATAAAATCAGGAGTTCTAGTTTGACACCATCCCATCTAATAGCCTCAAAACCTCAGTTACTATACTTAACTAAATAGCCTTCGGAATCATTGGTCCCTCTAGGTTGACAGATTGAGATTAGAGCTTGGTATCTAATAACACCAACTCCAAAAGATTAATGTAGGGACTTGTCATATACACTTATGCTATTAAGGGGACTTGAGTTCTATCTCACCCAAAGCTCTAAGGATAAAAAGGAATTTTCAAAGTGTATGTATACTACAGCTAATGATGTTGACGACTCAACACCATTAAACTTTGAAATGTTAAGTCTGTATGAATATGGTTAATATCAAGGTTTACCCCTCAAGCTTAACAAACTGAATATTAATATTGAACACAAATCAGAAATCTAGTTAGAAACATTTTATTTAAATGTGCCAAATAAAAACCCACATTTTCAGACCATAGGATGTTAATACATTCAACAAAAATTTTATATTATCTTACTGCTGTGAATTTACAGAGTAATAATCCAGATCCATTTTGATTAGATGGTTGAAATACCCTTCCTAGGTTACACTTTGACACCACAAATCCCTTATAATAATGTAAACAAAATAACTTTTCCCTAAAAGGTGAACTTGAGAAACTTCAGTCCACTCTTTCAGGACTTGCACTTCTTCGCGGACTTCCTGATGGGGAACGACTAAAAAAAAAAAAAAAAAAATTAAGTTCGGCACTGATTAGTACTTACTGAAATTTACTCTTCTTGTGTACATGTCAGGGCAAAACTCAATTTCAATAAACTCAAAGGTGGCCAGAAGTACTTTATGGCAGAAAGCTAAAAATCAGAAGATTTACATACAAATCCTTTGTCCCCACTTAAGATTAGGTTTAATAGCCACCTTGCTATAACTGCGAGAGAACTATTTGAATTCTGGGAGGTTTTTCCTTCATGTGGGTACTTCATTTACCTATCGTCCCATGTGGAGGAAAAAGGTTTCTTAACATGAAATTATACAGTTAAAGGTTCACAGCACTAAACATCTTAATAATCACCGTAACATTTTATGACTAAATATCTACCAAAAATACACACGAATGTTGAAGTAGGAAAAGCAATCACCTAAGAGACTTAGCATACAGTAATATATATAGCACCAATTCTCCAAAGAGCTCAAAGCCTGCAAAAGTAAGCAGTAAGCAAAACAAATTCTGCAGAGGCCACACTTGACAGTTAAGATTTGGCAACAAATTATTTAGCTTACCTTCTTTTTGGAGATGGAGATCTGGACTTTGATCGGCTGTCAAAACATGAGAAATTCTATTAAGAAAAAGTACTAACCAATCCCTTTCTTATAATCACAGTATCATGAAATGAACCCCCAAAAGTTGCCCTGAGCTTAAAATTAAAAGGTCAGGCCACAATTAAACTGAGAAAGAGCCTTGCAGTTTTTGCAAACAAAAGCCAATCTTCCAACAACTGTTCTTCATAAAATGAGTGAACTGCTTCACTGCATCATCATCTTTACATCTGCTTTAAGCACAATTATCTCAGAATGCTTCTCCATGCGCCCATCAGTTCTAACAAGGCCTCTTCATGTAACCCCAAAGCCAGAAACTTCTCACTACAGCTTGACATTTTCTTGTCCAGGAAGTCAGCCACAATAGGCCACGTATAAATGGAAGTTCTAAAGTTTGATTTACTAAGAAGGTACTGCGTTCCACTAACACCTAAGCTTAAAGTTAACACTTGAAATTTCAACAATTCAAAACACTTTGAACTCTTTGGATATTGGTGCCATATAACTAGAAGAGCATTCATCAGATTTTTACCCTACCTGCTTCGTGGTCGTGAGAGAGACCTGGATCTTGATCTTGACCTCGACCGTGATCTTAATAAAAAGAAAAACAATTATACCAATTAGTTCATAGGAATAATCTCTTTAAACACCTATTGAGCACTTTTATTAGGTAAACTAAGAATAGAGAAACTAAAATTAAGCAAGACACAGGGTGCTTGGCTGACTCAGTAGGTAGTGTGTGACTCTTGATCTCAGGGGTTAGGAGTTAAGAACCCACGCTGGGTGTAAAGATTAAAAAAACTGTTGTTTTTTAAAAGATTTTATTATAAAATTGACAGAGACACAGTGAGAGAGTGAACACAAGCAGGGGGAGTGGGAGAGGGAGAAGCAGGCTTCCCGCTGAGCAGGGAGCCGGATGCGGGGCTCGATCCCAGGACCCTGGGATCATGACCTAAGCCGAAGGCAGACACGTAACGATGAGCCACCCAGGTGCCCCTAAAAGTTTTTTAATGAAGTATTACAAAAAAAAAAAAAAAAAAACTAAGCAAGACACAACTCTTTTCTTCTATCGGCCTATGACTGGACAAACGACACTTTCAGTAAGAACTACCACTTCAATTACTTGGTTCTATCATACTCATTGATCTGGACTGATTGTCACAGTTCCTGAAGAGAGGTATGACATTATCTTAGAGTATATAGTATCCAAGAGAAATAAAAAATGGTTTTCATTTAAGACTGCTATGGTTTGGTTTATTTTTATCTTAAAGGAATCAAAACAACATCACACAGACCCCTAAACAGAGATTTCAATTCTTCTGGTGGTGAGTAGAAAGTCACAACTGGGTCTTAAAGACTATTCTTAAGATCATTAACAAGCTTTCACAGTTCAGGACCATCGATTTGTCATACAAACTAAATCTGGCTCTAAAATACACAAATTGGGGTCCTGCAATGTATTCATCTAAGGAGTCCAAAGCTTTCTCAAGTGCACTAAAATTTTAGAATCCCTGCATTTAGAGATTTTGTGCATTATTTAACTCCCAGTGGCATTCCCTACTAGTGACTCAACTGTAGTATTGTCATCTCTTCATTTTCTAGAATCTTAACCATTTCTATCACCTTTAAAAGACTTCTATAAAAGGAGTAAAAAAAATAAGGTTCGTAGTTTGATTTTTAACTTCTTACATTTCAGTGTAAGTCTCTGGTTAAAAACAGCCTACATTCACCCACAGGTACACTACTACTGTAAACAACTTCCCATGGTCTCAAATTCACCCATCATTCAAAAAAGGAAAAATTTTTATGTTTCAACTTGCTTCTAAGTATCCTCCTCATTCTTTTTTTTTTAAAGATTTTATTTATTTGAGAGAGTACACAAGAGGGGGTAGGGTCAGAGGGAGAAACAGACTCCCCACTGAGCAGGGAGCCCAATGTGGGACTCGATCCTGGGACCCTAGGATCATGACCTGAACCGAAGGCAGTCACTTAACCAACTAAGCCACCCAGGCACCCTATCCTACTCGTTCTAATGGGCCTCCTTATCAGAGATCCAGAAATTATCACCTTTTAAAGGTAGCATCATTTACCTAGACAGACATAATCTGACTCGAGTTCAGTATGTCTACCTGGAGTGTTCACTGGAATGACTTGAGGATTTGTGCTTTGGACCATCCTCTACCATAGCCTCTCAAGCCTTTAAAAATCTTTGATTGGGCTTTTCTTTATCTGTATAATTACAGTAATATCCATTTACAGGTCACGTATAAATTCAACTTTTAGGCCTCAAAAAAATATTTTCTGAAGCAATCCATTTCAATTATGTCTTTAAGACACTCATTGTCTTAAAGTGCAGTCATTAAGACGTGACAATCCAAATACAAATAAGGGAAAAAAAGTGTTACATACTGGAAATACCTCGATCCTTTTATAGAACCAGACCTAGATCGTCTGAGTGAAGCTGATCTTGATCTACGAAGAGACACTGATCTTGATCGTCGTGGAGATGCTGATCTTGATCTAAAACATAAATCCAAGTTTAAGTCTTATGTCCAATTAGTTTATCACTTGTTAAAGCTTAAATTAAGCAGTATTTCTCACCTCCTTCCCCTGCTCCTGCTTCGTGAGCGAGAGTATCGCCTACCCCTGGACCTCGAATGTGATCTAGACCGTGACCTATTTTTTTAAGTTAGAAAAAAACAAAATGTTAGATGGTAACTCGTTTTTAGAGTTTGTGTGCCTCTGCTGAAATCAAATCTCAAAACTATTTAAATTTAGTGTCTCATTTGGAAATAAACTCTGGGCCTATTAGTTTTTTTTTTTTTTTACTACCTAAAAAAAGATTTGTTAAAAGCTGAATTACATCTTAGAATTACATAATATAAAACACTGTAATGTGTATTTAAAATAAACCTTGCAAGTTTGCAGGTCGACCCTCTTTGGCCCATGGTCTAGTAGATCTAGACGATCTAGAAGTATCTATAGCCGATCGCTGCATCTAGATGTTTTCTTCAATCTAACGACGATCAAACTGACAGCCAAATGAGCCAGGTGAGGCTTGATTGACGCAAGAAGATTTTTCTAGTTGGGAATGTGGTCAATCTGGTGTTCCTCTTTCTAAACCGGAGGGGGCCCCAATTGTAAGCCAAATTTACTGTTACGGCGATCACCGTCTCAAATTTTCTGCCCTTTAAAGAATAAGGTGAAGCTAGGTGTAGATGACTCGAGGGGATCTGGCCTCTTATGCTGATCACCTCAAGGTCTAGGAGGATCTTAATTGTCGGATTTGCAAGGCGCCTCAGCATGATATCATAAGGCTCGTGACATTCTGAATCAAGGCGACTGACTCAAACGAAGAAACCTGAAAGGTTTTGACCAGGTTGATTATTAATATATTAACATTTGTTTAATTAAACAAAAATTGTAAAATACACCTGTACAATTAACATTCAAGTTTATAGAAAAATACTAGTTTCTGCCTTGCTAATAAAAAAATTACTTGATTAACTAGTATACCAACCATTCTCTTATTAAAATAAATACCTGCTTCGCCGCCGCCGGCTATAACGATGACAATCATAAGCATAATGTCCCTTTTCGCCACACTCATAGCATCTATCATTGGGATCAAAGGGACGTCGGGCGGGTGGTCTATCAAAACGAGATCTCCGAGGCATGCCTGTTGATAATTCAACTCTCACTCGGGAACCACAAATCACCCTATAAAAGAGAATCAACAAAATTCTAATGCTAAGAATACACATCACTTCTAGATTTAGAACTTTCCAACCACTCTTCTCCCTCACAAACTTCAGCTATCTTTATAAACCCTTCCAACTCCACCTTTGCGCCCCCTTCATATCTTAAATATACAGAATTATGATTAGCTATTTAGTCTCCTCCAGACTACAAAATCCAAGCTTATCACCTAGCTCACTACCCAGCCCACAGGAATATTCTAATACACGTCAATTTCACAACCAACATATTACTTACTTCCCATCCAGGCCTCGCACTGCATCTTCTGCATCTCTAGGATCTTCAAATTCCACAAAGGCAAATCCTGGAGGATTTCTCGCAATCCACACAGTTCTTAAGGGACCATAATAACTGAAAGCCCTTTCTAACTCTCCTTTGCCGGCACCGGTTCCCAGATTACCAACATACACCTTGGTTTCTGTTTAAAAACGCAAATAGAACAATGCATGTTATGCAAAATTTGCCTAAGTCTGAGTGAATTCTGTGCCCCAAACAGGCCATCCTTAATCCTGTGCAAAGCACGTTTAATGCTTTATCAAACATTTACTTTAGCCTTAAAACCAGCAAAGCCCATACATTTTGAGAAGCCAGGTGTATGACAAAGATTTTTATATTCTAATAAGGAAACGACCTCCAAAACAGAAGCACAGACACGTGGTAGGATATTCCGAGGCGTGGGGCGGGCTCCGCCCCGGCCCCGCCCCCGAGTCCCGGCAGCCCCGGGCGCGCGGGGAGCGCGCGGGCCGGCAGCGTCGGCAGCGGGCGGGCCCCGGCAGGGGCCGGACCGGGAGAGCGGGGCTGCGCCGGCTCTCGTCCTCCGCGGCAACCGCCCCAGGCGCAGGCTCGCCCAGACTCCAGCTCCCCGCCCCAGAGCCATAAACCGCGCTCGAAAGAGCTAAAAGAGAAAAGAAACCAGCCGCCAGACGAAAAGATTATGTCTCCATTCCCACTCCTCAATTCGACCGATTGTCTGACGAGAATGCGCAGCTCGAAGCTGCCACACTTTTGTTCAGTCTCAAATTCACCCCTGATTTTACGGCTGCGACCACATCTGTCTGCTAAAGTGGCGGGAAAGCGCCAAGGAAATGCGCCACCATGGTCGTCAATGTGCGCAAAATGGCAGCCGAGAGCGGGGGGGGGGGGACGGGGGGGCAGGCGGGCGCCTCGCGGAAGGGCAACAGGGAATCAGTGATCGTGGGCTTGCCTCGGGCTGTGGTGGGAAACGAAATCGCCCAAGAATGAATACGGAACCCACCACAGACCTGCACCCGCCATCCCCCGGCTGCCCTCGACACCCCGCCCCCGCGGCCTCCGGCTTCGTATGGTGTGCGCCGAAGCCGCCATTACGCACGCGGAATAACCGTCTCCCAACCGCCGCGCCAACCCCACGGCCTCGCAATACTCACTACATCCACAGCAACGTCCCTTACCGGGCCCTGGCCTCTTACCTCCTCCATACCGCCCGTAACGCGACATGATGACTGGCTCGCGAGCTCGGCTGTTGCAGCTCGCAGAGCCCAGGGAGCGAGGAATACAAAAGCTCCAAAACCTACTCAGTAGCCAACGGTCCCGGCGGCACTACGAGGAAGAGGCTGGGTTCGCGTTTATATATGCGGCGGCTGTGTCTCTCTGCGCATGCGTCATTTCTACGTTCTGCGCGGCACAAAGGAGCTGGGCGGAAACAGTGGAGAAGCGGCGCGGAGGGAACTGAAGAGGCTAAGACGCTAGGCGCGGGCGGAGGGATACGTTTCCATGGGAACGCCAGACCTCGCCTGTAAACCTGTGGACTTCCCCGCGGTGTCCCGCCCCCTCCCCTCCCCCTTTTCCTGTACCCTCCTCATTTTCCTCCCCTTCTCCCTCCCCCCTTTCATTTCCCCCAATCTAGGGACCTTCAGCTCTAGTAATCTTACTACAGGTACATTAGACCGGCCTTATGAAAGGCTGTAAAATTTAACCGCTGATGTTGCAGCTGCCGCCGCCTTTCTGCTGGGGGACCTGGCCTAGACTGATACTCAGTCATCTTTGGGGCTCATCACAGGTAATCGGGAGCTTGGCCAGGGTGAGAACTCCATGAACCCCGCCATTCTGAGTAGTGGTCACTGCACCCTGGGCTTCAAAAAGAGTGACGCCCCCAGGGACTGCACCGACCCTCCGGCCCCTTCAGAACCAATTTTCTCCAACACCGTACGAGTTCTTGGGGGACAAAGGAATAGAGTTTTGTTTCGTTTTCCGGTTATGAAATTGTGCAAAAACCCTAAATCCTTAAAGCATTCTAGCTAGTGGCAATTATGAAATTATTTGCATTTGAAGCACAGACTTACTTGTGCTTCCTTTCTAGTGCTTTCTGCTTTGTATTGTAGTAACACATCTCATCCACTAATAACTTATCCTGAGGACTGGGACTTTAAGTTGTCTTTGAGTAACAGCCTTGCAGCTCAGCCATTCTCTATATAAAATAAATGTAAACCTTTTCTTTAGATAGAATCGCTTAGAATTCAGTTTTGATTTTATTTTTTATTTTTATTAAGTATAGTTGACAATGTTAGTTTCACATGTGCAACGTAGTGTTTCAATAATTTTTTACATTACTCTATGTTCACCATAAGTGTAGTCACCATCTGTCACCCATTCAACATTATTACAATATTATTGACTATATTTCCTATGCTATACTTTTCAGCTTTGATTTTATACAATGTATTTGCAAAACACCAAGTCTACAAATACAGATTTAACTTCTTTTTCACCAGCCACACACACAAAAAAAGACATTACACCATAAATACTTGGAATATATGAGTTGGAATTGTTGCACTTGAAAGATGAAGTCCTTAGATATTTATATCTCTCTGTTTCTCATCTGTAAACTGCACATGATGTATAGGAGAAAGGAGATTTAGTTGGTGAAGTAGGAATCCTCTCTTGACAATGTTACAAATTCATACACATTTTTTTTCAGATTTATCAAATTATGGAATACATCCATTGCAAAAAAATTCTAGCAAGAAAATAGAAGTTCTATAGGATATGTTATATTTGTTCTCAGGTTTTTTTTTTTAAGATTTTATTTATTTATTTGTCAGAGAGAGAGCACAAGCAGGGGGAGCCACAGGCAGAGGGAGAAGCAGGCTCCCCGCTGAGCAAGAAGCCCGATGCGGGACTTGATCCCAGGACTCTGGGATCATGACTTAAGCTGAATGCAGACACTTAACTGACTGAGCCACGCAGGAATCCCAGTTCTCCTTTTAGTTTTATTGACTTTTGTTTTCCACTTAACTGGGTTCTTCTCAAAGGATTAAATGATAAAGATCTTTTTATATACTTCCTGGAAGACAGAGTATCAGTTCTGTAAAGGCTCACTAATTTGACTTTCTTCTATTACGAGTTTATGGGGGCACTTGAGTGGCTTGGTCTATTAAGCATCCAACTCTTGATTTCACCTCATGTCATGCTCTCAGAGTTGTGAGATCAAGCCCCACTTCAGGCTCCACACTGGGTGAGAAGCCTGCTTAAGATTCTCTCGCTCCCTCTACCCCTCCCTCCTCCCTCTCAAAAAAAAAAAAAAAAAAAAAAAACCTTATGAAAAGTGCTGTTGCACAAAGCATAAGTAATTTATTGAAAGATAGTACTTAGTATACTATTAGGCCTCAATAAATGTTTTTTGTCTTTGTATACAAAGTCTATTGTACTAAAGAGAATTTTGAAGGATGTAATACTGTAAAAAATATTAAAAGAAGCAGTTTTCCAACTTATAACAAACTGCTTTCAAGCACATTAAAGGAAAAGGGATAAACCCCGACTGGCTTGCCTACCTCTCTAGAGACAGGTGCTTTGATAAGCTAATTACAGGTTTTTATCTCTATTAGAGGAGGGCCAATTCTAGGCTGGTACCATGAAAAAACAATAGTTCCGCATAGTATTTCCATACACTATTCTACTGTACACTCTTTCTCTAAGAACACATAATGAATTCTTTTCACTAAATGTCAATCCAAATCAGGGAGATATTATTGTACAGAGTACCTTTATTCCCACTGATTCTTTTGAAATCAGTTTCAGCCACATAAATTTCTGCCTATAGCATTGAGTTAAATTAAGATCACCTCCCCAGATTCAAGTGGAATATAAAACTACTTAATTCAATGAATATTCTAAGATTTCCTAATATGAAATTTTTAAGTAATTATTGATATATTACTGTTGTTAAATATTGATTTATCATTAGTTTAGGAGAGGGTGGGTTAATTCTTAATCCTTTTACAGCAGCTTTCAAAATTTATCTGCATTTCCTAGATTCAGTTTTTCCAGAGAAGCATTAAAGAAACAGTTCACTCTCTCTTATTTTCTTCTCCATTTTAGTTTCACTTTTAAATCATTGTCACTATTTTAGCTTATATGTGAAAACCTTAAAACAAAAACAAATTTAGGCCTTTTGCACATGTATCTATTTTTAATGTAAAGAAATAGTCTGTACTTCTAAACACTAGTCTTTTCATATGTATTTATATATCTGCTGTATATATATATGTATATGTACTGTGGGTCAGTCCAAACAGCTATATTCAACTACAATTTGCTTTTCTTTTTTCGGCATTTCATAATCTTCAATTCCCTCTAGAATGCTCTTACAAAATTTTAGGAAGGAAAAATTCTCAGAATCATGTTTATAATTCTTTCATATTGTATAAAGAAATTAAGTTTTCATTAGCGAAGAACTGGACTATGGTCAGTACTGAAGTGTGAAGATGGGGGTGAGGGAGCAACAGTGGCTCATTAAGAATGCCCGTGCCTTCACCAACCTCAAAGGGTGAAACTAGGAAGAGTGAAAATGTGATGCAAGAGTGATCCACTGATACAAATACTACCTGAATGGGTGGTTTAGGAGTATAAAACAATCTAGGAAAAATGAGGCTTTCTGAGGAATGCCTGATTGTATTAAAAAGTGTGGAACTGTAAAACCATCAAACCCCAGTTCAATTATGTTGTTCCTTATCTAAAGAAAGAAT
The DNA here is from genome assembly GCF_964656455.1 of Halichoerus grypus. Lineage (NCBI taxonomy): Eukaryota > Metazoa > Chordata > Mammalia > Carnivora > Phocidae > Halichoerus > Halichoerus grypus. The sequence continues at coordinate 30,733,183 of NC_135721.1, forward strand.
ATCAATGAAAGGGACTTGGTCAGCCTGTTGTCTTAACTAGAGAGAGCTAGACTGGCTTGGATAGAGTTTAGCAGTTCATTCAGCACTATCTTAGGAGAGAACCTATGTTATTAGCCAGCCCTCAGCTGTACTTAAAGATTACTGCTCAAGACCGTTGACTTCCCTTATTTGATGTTTTGATACTGATCTTTTAGTCCCTGGAAATGAATATCCTCTACTGTAAATGAATAAAAATGATTTTTGTTTATGAATTCTTTCCTAAAACAGGTGGTATATACTTTTAGGTAGGTATAGTATAGTATAGTATAGTATAATGATTAAGGTGGGTAGGTATAGTATAATGATTAAGAGCATAAGCTCATGGAGTGTGACAGTTGGGTTTGAAGCTTGGATCCACTATTTAATAGCTGCCTACCCTTGACCAAGTTGTTAATCTCCTGGTACTTCAGCTTCCTCATCTGCAAAATGGGGTTTGCAAGACTACCCATCTTAGAGAGTTGTTGTTAGGATTAGATGAGGTAAATCAAGCAATTAACATTGCCCAGCGTCTAGCACATACTGAGTACTCAATAAATGTTAGCTGTTAGGAGAATGAAGAGGGACGGGAGTAGCAGTGTTTTGACTAACCTTTGTCAGTTGCTAAAAATTTGATATGACCTGGGTACATTGACAAAAGTGAAGTTTTGTTTCTGCAAAGCTGGGGACTAGACCCTGAAACACAGTAACTAGCCTTATGTGGCCACTCCTAAGACACCTTTGTCTCTTCACTCATTGACTTCTAAGTGAAATTGTCACTTTTCTTCTTTGACCCTATCCACACAGACAAAAACAATCTGACACTTATAAAAAGCAACAAGGCAGAAAAAGAAATTTTCTTCATGAAAAATGAATCTACAGGAATCCCAAAATCAAATGCTGAAACCTTCTTTAAGGTTCTATGGCATTTGCCTACGGAATGGGGAGATACATGTTCGTGAACAATGGGGAAGGTGTTGTTTTTTATTACAAAGTCTTTTTTTTTTTTTATTTTAAAGATTTTTATTTATTTATTTGACAGAGAGAGACACAGCGAGAGAGGGAACACAAGCAGGGGGAGAGGGAGAGGGAGAAGCAGACTCCCTGCTGAGCAGGGAGCCCGATGCGGGGCTCGATCCCAGGACCCTGGGATCATGACCTGAGCCGAAGGCAGACGCTTAACGACTGAGCCACCCAGGCGCCCCTATTACAAAGTCTTTGAAGCTTTTTTTTTTTTTTTTTTTGAGAGAGAGAGAGAGAGAGGGAGGGGCAGAGGGCGAGGGAGAGAGAGAATCTTAAGCAGGCTCCATGCCCAGCTTGGAGCCCAACGCGGGGCTCGATCTCATGACCCTGAAATCATGACCTGAGCTGAAATTGCATCAGACACCTAACCAACTGAGCCACCCAGGTGCTCCTTTGAAGCTAATTTCTAAGTATACCTTTTTTAAAAAAGCAAATAGAAAATCTATTCCCAAGCCAATGACAAATGGATACATACACCGTGACTCAAAGAGGTAAGTTCAGACTTTGTAAGAAAGGAGCAGTTTGAGGGGCGCCTATGTGGCTCAGTCAATTGAGTGCCTGCCTTTGGCTGGGGCCCTGATCTCAGGGTCCTGGGATAAAGTCCCAGGTCGAGCTCCCCACTCAACGGGGAGTCTGCTTCTCCCTCTCCCCCTGCCCAGCTCGTGCTCTCTCTCTCAAATAAATAAAATATTTTTTAAAAAAATAAAGAAGTGGTTTGAAACACACAGAGAAATGAGGAATTTTATTAAATCAGTTTAACTACCTCATTTTTCAAATGAGACTAAGACTTAGAATTATAACACAGTGAGTGCAGTGGTACCCAAATCTTGCTACAAGGACTATCAGAACTTTGATAAAAATATCTCCAATTCCAGAAAACTAGGAACTATTGCCAACCACTCTTTCTCGGGAAGAACCATCTTTTATTCTGTGAATATGTCTTATTTTTTTAAATGTTCCTCCCCCCCCTTTTTAAAATTTATTTATTCATTTGAGAGAGAGCTGGGAGCCTGATATGGGGCTCAATCCCAGGACCTGGAGATCTTGACCTGAGCCAAAGGCAGAGGCTTAACCATCTGAGCCACCCAGGCGCCCCCAATGAAAGGATGCTGAGAGTAATTTTTTAAAAAATCTCATGTTTTCTTTTTCTTCCTTTAAGTTTGTTTATTTTTAGTAATCTCTACACCCAACATGGGGCTCCAACTCACAACCGTGAGATCAAGAGTCAGTATGATCCTCTGACTGAGCCAGCCCAGCACTCTTCTTCATGGTTTCTTGATAGAAAGAAGTTTGTGGGGGCGCTTGGGTGGCTCAGTCGGTTGGGTGTCTGCCTTCAGCTCGGGTCGTGATCCCGGGACCCTGGGATTGAGCCCCACTTTTGGGGCTCCTTGCTCGGCAGGGAGCCTGCTTCTCCCTCTCCCTCTGCCCCTCCCCCTGCTTGTGCGCTTTCTCTCTCTCTGTGTCAAATAAATAAATAAAATCTTAAAAAAAAAAAAAGGAAAAAGTTTTTCAGATCTACCTAGTTCCCAAAATCCAAGTCTGGAATCTCTAGTTAAAAACAAAGTATGACAGGGTTCCTGGCTGGCTCAGTGGGTTGAGCATGTGACTCTTATCTCAGGGTCTTGACTTCAAGCCCCACCTTGGGCACAGAGCTTACTTTAAAAAAAAAGAAGAATGACTTCACCCAGTAAAAAATAGGAAAAAAAAAGAAACCCACAGAAACAGACAAGAAAAGAACCACAAAGAAAAAAATATGTCTATCCTTACTAAAAATGCAAATTAAAACAATATGCTGTTTTTGTCAGGAGTGCAGTGAAATTGGCACTTATACACAGTAATGGGAATGTGAAATAATACCATATATTTGAGAGTCAATTTATCAATATGTTGTTTCCTTCTTTAATGAAGCACTTTTATAGCCTATATACACCCCCACACACAAACTTTAGAATATATAAAATTTAATTCTTCCAAAATATCCTTTAACTTTTCACTAATTCAGATATAACATTTATAATTAGTACATAATTTTTAAATTTTTTTTATTTTAACGAGGCTCCATGCCCAACGTGGGGATGGAGTATTCACTGAGTATTTACTATGTGCCAGACACCATACTAAGTGTTTTACATATGTTAACTTTTTTTCACTTTACAAATAAAAGTAAACTGCTCATTTTTGAACAAACCTCTGCCCCCTTCCTTATGCCATTATCCTTATAATATTAATATCCTTCATTGTTTCTATGAACAGTCCCATCTATGAAAGTCCTACTTATACTTAAAAGCTTAGCTTAAATGTATCACTTCCTAGAATCAGAGAAATTAAATTATTAGCCCAAGGCCATCCAGCTACCTCTTTGATGAATACAGTCTGAGTTAATGAAAAGACAATGACCTGGGACTTAGAAGACTTGAAATTGAATCCTGTCTCTGCAATTTACTATTTGGGTTTAGAAAAACCACTTAATGTTTTAGACATTTGTTGTCTCATTTGTATTCATTTATGTGATATACATTCAAGCATACTTTGAAAAATGATTTAAAGCTAATAATCATAATCCAATTCAAAATTTTGAGTTCTTTTGGACCGCAGTGTTGTATGTTCTTCTGTACTTAGCTCAATTACTCCGTTGGGTTATATGGATAAGATTATTAATTATCCAGGGGCACCTGGTTGGCTCAGTCAGTTAAGCATCTGCCTTCAGCTCAGGTCATGATCTCGGGTCCTGGGATTGGGCCCTGTGTTGGCCTCTCTGCTCAGTGGGGAGTCTGCTTCTTCCTTTCCCTCTGTGTGCTCTCTCTCTCTCTCAAATAAATAAAATCTTTAAAAAAAGATGATTAATTATCCATGTGATATTAAATTGGGAATGTAAAAACTTTCTTAAATTATAAAAATAATTTACTTTTGCTGCAGGAAATGGAAAATATGAAAAGCAGAATAAAAAAAACCCAATAATCCTACATGGTTTAACTTTCCCAGTAAAATACTTCTCTTGTTCACTGTTGTAGACCAAGCATCTTAAAACAGTGCCAGGTACAAAGTAGATGTTCAATAAATAATTGCCAAATGACTATTTTTTAAGATTTTATTTACTTATTTGACAAAGAGAGAGAGAGAGCACAAGCAGGGGGAGAGGCAGAGGGAGAAACAGGCTCCCCGCTGAGCAGGGAGCCAAACCAGAGCCAAAGGCAGACGCTTAATTTTTGGGGGGCCCCTGGGTGGCTCAGTCAGTTAAGCATCTGCCTTTGGCTCAGGTCATGATCCCAAGGTCCTGGGATTGAGTCCTGTATGGGCTCCTTGCTCAGCAGGGAGTCTGCTTCTCCCTCTACCCTTCCCCACTGCTCATGATCTCTCTCTCAAATAAATAAATAAAATCTTAAAAAAAAAAAAAAAAAAGAAGAAGAAGTTTGGGGCACCTGACTGGCCAAGTCAGAAAAGCATGTGACTCCTGATCTTGGGGTTATGAGTTCAAGCCCCACATTGGGTGTAGAGATTAAATAAATTTTTAAAAATTAAATAAAATTAAATAAATAAACAAATAAGTTAGCTCATGCTGTACTGTTGACTAGGACTGTGAGCTCTGCAGTCCAACCACCTGCATTTGAATCCTGTTCTCGCTACACATACCAACTATAATTTTGGGCAAGTCACTTAACTTCACTTGGACTCAGTTTCCCCATACATAAAAGAGAAATGACAATAACACCCACCTCATCCAGTTGTGAGAATTACATGAGTTAGCCCACAAAACTATCACAGGCTTTTTTTCCCTGATTATAAGTAACATGTTGATTGTGGAAATTATATAATAGCACAAATACCAGGCTGTGAATTTTGTGAGGGCAGGGTCCAAAGCTATCTCAGTAACTACGGTATGCCTAGTTCCTAGCATAGTCCTTATCATATAGTAGGTGCTCAGTATTTACTGAATGTTGTTAAATAAAGAATATAAATGTTATCCATAATCCCACCACTCAGATATAACCATTCTTTTTTTTTTTTTTAAAGATTTTATTTATTTATTTGAGAGAGAGAGAGAATGAGAGAGAGAGCACGTGAAAGGGGGGAGGGTCAGAGGGAGGAGCAGACTCCCTGCAGAGCAGGGAGCCCGATGCGGGACTCGATCCAGGGACTCCAGGATCATGACCTGAGCCGAAGGCAGTCGCTTAACCAACTGAGCCACCCAGGCGCCCAGATATAACCATTCTTAATAACTGAAATTTATAGTTCCAATTTTTACCTATGCATATATCACTTTGGAAAAAAATTATATGATATAGTTTTGTAAAAACCTTTTCTTTTTACTTAGTATATGTGATGGTAAATTTTATGACTCAACATGACTGGTCCACAGGACCAGACATTTGGCCAAATATTATTCTGGGTGTGTTGGTGAGGGTGTTTGGGTGAGATTAACATTTGAATCAATAGACTGAGTAAAGCAGATTGCCTCCCCTATTATGGGTGGGCCTCATCCAATCAATTGAAGACCTGAATAGAACAGAACAAAAGGCTGAGCAAGATAGAATTCCTCCTGTGTGACTGCCTGAGCCAGGATACCAGTCTCTTCCTGCCTTAGGGCTCTAACTGAAAAATTGGCTCTTCCTGGATTTTGAGCCTGCTGGCTTTCGGATTAGAATTTATACCATTGGCTCCTGGGTGTTCAGCTTGTCAATTACAGATCTTGAGACTTCTCAGCCTCCAGAATTGCATGAGCCAATTCCTTATTTTATATATTATTTTGTATATATCTGGCATTGGTTATGTTTCTCTGGAGAACCTCGACTAATACAGTGTATTACACCATAAACAATTTCCCAAGTTATTAAATATTCTACAACATTATAATGTTTGCAGTCGTATTCCATTTCATCAGTATCTACCATTGTAAGAAATTTAGATTCTTTTCATTTTTGTATTATAAATAATGCTGAAGTGTATATACCTTCGATAGATATTTATATATATCCCTGATTATTTCCTTAGAATAATTCCATAAGTGAAATTACTGGGTCAAAGAGTGTAAAAAAAATGTAAAAGCTGGGGCATCAGGGTGGCTCAGTCAGTTTAGCGACTGATTCTTGATTTCAGGGTTGTGGGATCAAGCCCCATGACAAACCCCACAGGCAAGCCCCTCCCCCCGCCCCCATCAGCTTTCACGCTTAGCAGGAGTCAGCTTTGGGATTCTCACCCTCTCCCTCTGCCCCCCTCCCCCCCCTAAAATAAATAAATCTTTAAAAAAATGTAAAAGCTTTTAAAACATGTTGCCAAATAGCTCTCCAAAATGGTTGCAGCCACTTGTATCCCACCAACAAGTCCACAAAGGTACTTGGTTTTCTGCACCTTCATTAACACTGGATGAATTTTTTTAATCTACCAAATTTCATTTTTAAGATAGCTATTTTTTTTAATTTGCATTTTTGTTATTTACAATGAGATTCAACATTATGCTTACTGGCAATTCGTTTATGTCCTTTGTTGATTTTTCTGTTGGGGTGTTTTTTCTAGCTTAGTGATTCTTAGGATCTCTTACTATATTAAGGGCATCAATTCTTTGTAGTATTCACTGTTATATTTTTCTCAGTCTCATAGTTTTAACAGTTAAATGATTACTTCATCTTGAATTTATCTTAGTATATGTAAATTGAAAACTGTTACAGCCATTCAATAAATGCTAATTTAGTTTATTTTTTATTTATTTTTTATTTTTTTTAAAGATTTTTAAATTTTTTGACAGAGAGAGACAGTGAGAGAGGGAACACAAGTAGGGGGAGTGGGAGAGGGAGAGCAGGCTTCCTGCGGAGCAGGGAGCCCGACGTGGGGCTCAATCCCAGGACCCTGGGATCATGACCTGAGCCGAAGGCAGACGCTTAACCAACTGAGCCACCCAGGCGCCCCGCTAATTTAGTTTAATGACTAAGTGCCAGTCATTGTACTTGGTGATGAAGATAGATATAAAAGATGCAGAAAGAAGATAGATGTTTAAATATATATATATATATATATAGCAAGTGCTGGGATAGAGGTAAGCACAAGGCATCATGGGAACACATAGGATGTTCACTTATCTTAGACTGAAAGAAGAGATCAAGAGATTCTCACATCTTCTACATCTCTGCTCAAATGTCACCTTACTGGGGAGGATTTCCCTGACTACCCTACATAAAATACCAAGTACCTCACACCCCATTACTCTTTAAATTCCTTATTCTGTCTTAATCTGTCTTATTCTTCTTCATAGCAGTGTATCAACTGCTGGCATTTTTTTTTTTTTAGATTTTATTTATTTGACAGAGAGAGACACGGTGAGAGAGGGAACACAAGCAGGGGGAGTGGGAGAGGGAGAAGCAGGCTTCCCGCCGAGCAGGGAGCCCAATGCGGGGCTCGATCCCAGCACCCTGGGATCACAACCTGAGCCGAAGGCAGACCCTTAACGACTGAGCCACCAGGTGCCCCTCAACTGCTGACATGTTACTTATTCATCTATTTATCATTTTCCTCGCCATCACAACATCCCTCTCCCTGCCAGAATGCCCCTCCCCTGAGAAAACCAAATCCACGGGAGCCAGGTCTTTGTTCTGTTCACTGCTGTATCCCCAGCACCAAGAAGAGTGCTCAGTATATTGAAGGAGCTCAATTCAATCTGTAGTAAATGAACGACAGAAAGGAAGGCTCTTCTCTGTTAGCACAGGAGGTTTTTCCTCATCTTGTCCAAGGCTTCACCTCCCTGCACCTGTGCTCTGTGCATCCCTCTCTGCCTCTTTTTCATTGAATATTCCTTTCTGAACCTTCAACTTCTCCCTCTCTCTTTCACTCAAGCCCCTACTTGACTGATCTTCCTAGTTCTGTATTAGTGTTCCCTAATCCATTCTCACTAGACTGATCCTTTTTTTTTTTAAAGATTATATTTTTAAGTAATCTCTACACCCAGCGTGAGGCTTAAACTTATAACTCTGAGATCGAGTTGCATGCTCTACCAATGGAGCCAGCCAGGCACCCTGCTAGATTGATCCTTTAAAAAGTAGACAAGCAGACAGGGCGCCTGGGTGGCTCAGTCGTTAAGCGTCTGCCTTCGGCTCAGGTCATGGTCCCAGGGTCCTGGGATCGAGCCCCGCATCGGGCTCCCTGCTCAGCGGGAAGCCTGCTTCTCCCTCTCCCGCTCCCCCTGCTTGTGTTCCTCCTCTCGCTGTATCTCTGTCAAATAAGTAAATTTTTTTTTTAAAGATTTTAAAACAGAGACAGCGAGAGAGGGAACACAAGCAGGGGGAGTGGGAGAGGGAGAAGCAGGCTTCCAGCAGAGCAGGGAGCACGATGCGGGGCTCGATCCCAGGACCCTGGGATCATGACCTGAGCCGAAGGCAGACGCTTAACGACTGAGCCACCCAGGCGCCCCCAAATAAATAAAATCTTAAAAAAAAAAAAAAAGTAGACAAGCAGACAGAGGTAAAGAAGACATTTCAGACAAAACATTTTAAGCAAAAGAATGATAGAATGACTCCGCCTCAGCATGCACCTGCTATATGCCAGGCTATGGGGGGATGTGTATAGAATAATATATTGAGTATTTACTATGGATGCCAGGTACTCTCCTGACCCCTTTACATATATTAATTTACCTAATTTTCCCAACCACTCTTTGGTAGAAGTACTATTATTCCCTATTTGCAGATGAGAAACAGAGGCACAGTAAAGCCAAGCAAGTGGAGAATCCAGATTCAAACCTAATCAGTCTAACTTCACAGTCTGTGCATTTTACCATTTTATACCATTTTACCATATTATAACCTTGTTAAAGAAGAACATCCAGGGTGATTTGGAGGACAAGAGAGAGGTACTGCATTCAGCAAAGCAGATCTGACAGGGTTTGGTCACTGATGGATATGAGAGGAGGGGGAAAAAAAGAGATCTAGTGTGGATGATGGTACCAATCATCTAAAGAGGGAATGCAAGAGTTGGAGGAGGAGGAGATGGCCTTAGGGGTCAATAAATAACATGCCTTTTCCTGCCTGAGTTCAGAACCAACAGGATATAGATGCAAGAGGCAGAACGACACCAAAATATGACCTTTTTGATTAAGTTGATAGTTACTGTGATTTCAGATGTGATGTGCTGCCAAGTGGGCTCACTGATGCTTCAGCCCCTAATTAAACATTTACCCACCTGGTCCCAGGCACAGCTAGAGAGCAGAAAACTCTTCCTGGATTTTTTTTTTTTAAGATTTTATTTATTCATTTGAGACACAGAGATACAGAGAGAAAGCACACGTAGGGGGAGAGGCAGAGTTTCTCCGGCAGAACAGGGAGCCCGATGTGGGGCTCAATCCCAGGACCCTGGGATCATGACCTGAGCTGAAGGCAGACGCTTAAGGACTGAGCCACCCAGGTGCCCCTCTTCCTGGTTTTTGGTTTCAGACTTTGAACAGGCCGATTCAAAAAGAAGGAATTCAGAAGGCACAGAGCAATACTCTTCCAGGTTCTTTTATCAGCTCCCAGTCAGAAGTCAGCCCAGAGTATTCCTCTAGCAGAAAAGTCCCCTTATGGGAACATTAAGAACAAGGACTGGGGGTGGGAGGGTAAGGAGAGGTTGGTAAAAGAACACAAATTTTCAGTTATAAGGTGAATAAGGTCTGAGGATCTAATATATAACATGGTGACTATAGTTGATAATACTGTATTGTATAATTGAAATTTGCTGAGAGTAGAAAAAATGTTCTCATCCCCCCAAACCATCATGTTATAGATTTTAAATATCTTACAATTTTGTCAATTTTATCTCAATAAAACTGGGGCGGGGGAAGAATAGGGAGTGTGTCAACTATACTCAAATAAAAAAAATTTTTTTAAAGGGAATAAGCCTTGCCCCATCAACATTTCTGAAAATGTATGTTATTGATGAAAGAACTTTTGGTTTACAAAGGATTTACTTCACATGTTTTCTGTGTATTACAAATGATTTGAACTTCTCAGAAATACCTCTTAGGTAAATAAAATTCTCTTTCTCTCCCCCTCCCTCTTTGTCTGGTATAGATGAGGATATCCTAATGCTGCACCCACACTATTAGCTTGTCTGCCTCTGTTGTAACAGCGACACCTCAGGCTGCAGAAGTGAGCCTAGTCGGGGGAGCAGGACCTACCCTCACTGCAGCTACGTCACTCCCCTTCAGATATCGCCTGTCTCTAAAGTAGGGAAGCAAATATGTCATTTACTCTAAGTAAAAGAGAAAATGATAAGGGGAGTAACTTTACATCAGTCACTGTAAATAAGGCAGAAAGTGAAGAGGACAAGTTTGAAGACGCCTATGAAGTTATCCCTGTGGCATCAACAATGAATCTAACATCTTCCCTGGAAGAATGCACAACTGGATTGTATTTATTTCTAAATAACAGATTCTCAGAGGCCATAGATCTCATTCATCCGTGGTCGAAAAACAGCATATACCATGCTCTAATTTATAATATCCTTATGGTTGTCAAGGCCATCTTGACTTTTGATCCCCTGGATCTACAGATTGGAATGACTGCCACAAAGGAGGCTTTGAAAACCTGTAACAGTTTCCGAAGAAAATCTAGGATGACAAGTTTTTCTCATCTAGTGAGTAAACAGGGAATAAAGGCTATCAAAGAAGAGGAATTGCATGCGGAAGTCTGCTATGCTGAGTGTTTGATTCTGAAATCCTCCATCACATTTATACAGGATGACAGTATGTTTGGTTTTCTTAAAAGCGCAATCAACATCAGGTTAAGTTATCAAATATACAAAGACTGTCAACAAGTATTAACACAGATAACTCACAACCGCAGCAAAACCTACCGACACCTGGTTGGAGGAGTGAAATGTGGACTTGGAGCATTCAATCTGATATTATCGCTTGTGCCACCAAAGACCCTTAAACTACTCAATATTGCTGGATATTCCGGTAATAAAGAGGTGGGCTTGACTTTGCTTTATGAGAGTGCATCTGAATCCCATATAAATAATATCTTAAGTGTTTTGACTCTCCTCTTTTATTACAGTTATATCTATATAGCTGTTGGTGTTGAAAAGGGTCACAGTTCTGCTGTAGAGGACCTCTTCCTAATATACCTCCAGAAATTTCCAAACTGTGTCATACTTAAATTTTTTCATGCGCGTTTTAGTATGCTGAAAGGAAATTTTGAAAATGCACAGTTAGTATTAGAGGAGTGCATTTTGATTCAAAACAAATGGGAGCAGGTTCATCACCTGTGTTACTGGGAACTCATGTGGTGCCACATTTTTCTGCGGAATTGGAAGCAAGCTTACCGCTATGCCGATCTACTGTATCGTAACAGCAGGTGGTCCAAGGCAATATACATGTACAGTAAAGCTATGCTACTCGCCCTGCTTCCTTCTGATTCTGTCAAATCAGGGAGCGAGGACATAAACTCTCTCTTCTTAAAAGTGGATAGCCTGAGAATCAAAATCTTGGGAACTTCTGTGCCAATAGAAAAGTTTGTTGCTGAGAAGGGTCAGCGCTATGGCACGACCACGGGCTGGTTCACAGCCCAGCCCATTCTGGAATTCATTTACGCCTGGAGTGGTTTCCGAGTCATGAGCAAAAAACTAGACCTTATTTCAAGCTGGCTCTCGATAATTAATAGAGGACAAGACCTTTTACGAGAAAATCCAAATAAAGAGTATGGCACAGATGACATCAGTTTGTTAAATTTACTGAAAGGCCTATGCCTGAAACACTTAGGCAGATATTCGACAGCTGAGCATTACTTTAATCGTGTCATTCAAAAGGAGAAATTGTTAAAATATGACCACTACTTGGTGCCGTATACTTACTACGAACTAGGAATTCTTCACTATCTAAAAGGAGATTATGACAGTGCAACAAAAAACCTAGACAACATAAAAAACTACAAGGACTATTCCATGGAAGCCCGATTACAGTTTAGGGCTCATGTAGCTCTTGAACAAGTAGCTAAAGAAAAGTGATGGTTTTGACACAAAGTGTGGTTTTGTTTATTATGAGTGAAGTATCTGCAATCGGCAAGGTAATTAACAGTTAGAAAAATCATTTCTTTGTGGAAGAAATCCAAGAAGAGGCAGCTGCTAAGAATCTGATCAGTAACAAGAAAGGAATTGGCCATTACTTTTCCCTCTTTCCTTCTCCTTACCTATAAAATGGAATGTCTTAGACTGGCAAATGGAGTGATGCACATTCTTGAAAAAGAAAAAGCAAATGATGTACAGTTGACCCTTGAACAACACGGAGATTATGGGTGCTGACCCCTGCGCAGTCAAAAATCTGCGTATAACTTTTGACTCCCCAAAAACTTAACCACTAATAGCCTATTATTGACCAGAAGCCTTATCAATAACAGTCGACTAACATATATTTTGTATGTCGCATGTATTACATACTGTGTTCCTATAATAAAGGAAGCTAGAGAAAAAACGTCATTAAGAAAATCATAAGAGAAAATACTTTCACAGTACTGTACCACAGCAAAAAAAATCCACGTGTAAGTTAACCTGCCCGTTCAAACCCATGTTGTTCAAGGGTCAACTGTATATTATGAAATATACTCTCTCTTATATGTTATGGATTTTTCAATTATGTTAAACAACATTTTCAAAAAATCAAAAAAAAATTTTTAACATCTCACTTGATAATGTATACAACTTGCAAATAAAATAGGAAAAGTAGCTACACCAGGAATCCCAGTGCCCTATAAATGTTTTTACTGTTAAAAGAAAGAAAAAAACCTTTAAGGTCTTACTGACATTTCAAAACAATGATACACTGAACAGCATAGACTCTGAATATTTTTCCCTCTTATAGAGTAATTTTTATTGGCTTTCTATATCAGAGAAGATATTTTCCCCCGTGTCTATGTTACCTTTTACCTTTTTTACTAGGAAGCTCAACTATGGGTCTATAATTTGCCACAGGGTAGAGAAGAAAAAGCCCCCCACCCCTTCACACACACACACAGAGGCAAACCCTTTGAAGATAATTGGAGGAAGCCAGGAGGATAGATTCACTGGGTAGGAAAAAACAGGTTAGGCCTATGGAGGGAGACTTGAGTTACTGCTGGGCCCTCCCTTAGTTACCCTCCCTAAGGTGTATGGAGCTATAACGTAATTAAATGCTGCATCTATCCAGTTGCCATTGTTATTGGGCTAATCTGAGAGTAAATAGCAGCTGTAGGCATGGATTATTGCTTTACCTGCCTTGGGGGTAAAATCAGTACCTAGACCATTTAATTTCCAGACCATTAAATCTGGCTGAGTGTATCCTCCCTTAGAAAGTCACCCTTGGAAACAGACCTTGCTGGGGAAGTCTGGTTTGCTAAAACACATGAGTGAAACACATTATTATTATTATTTTTTAATGCTTTGGGCGTCCAAGCAATCAACTGGAGCACAACGAGGAGCTAGTATTTCAGATTTAAAAATGCTTACTTTGAAAAGCACGTTCTTCATTAACTAAAAATAGACTTCCAGGTGAACAACTGTGCTTAAGTTTTCCTCCATTATTTAATTAGTACGATAGCGTGGTTAAGAGGGCAGGCTCTGGCACTAGCTAGTCGCGTGCTCTTGGCCTCTGTGCCTCAGTGTCCCTGGCTGTAAAGCAGGGTTAATAGTTCCTCTTTCATGTTTTTTCTGTGTTAATTAATATTTTGAGTTAATACAAATGTGTTATTCCTACTACTACTATTACCAGTAGTAATAAGAAGAATAATACATTGTTACTCAGTGCAGAGGATTTAAATTACTTTCTTAGAAAAAGCAAAGGTGCCTTTGTTACTGCTTTGCCAATCTGAAATTTGACCTGTTAATTTGTTTTTTCTGTTCTTTGTTTATCTTGGTCATTTATGAAATAAGTAACTCTGCCTACATTATGGTTTTGTCTTTTGTCCCAGCTTCTTCCAGTGAAGAGTAATATTAATTGGTTAAATAAACATGTTGAATGCCTACGATTTGCAGCACTGAACAGGGTATTGAGGATATAAAGATAAAGCATGTTCTCTCTCCTGAGGGCTTTATTAGGGAGACAAGTTAGAAGAGGATTTTGTTGGCGTGGAAACACTTAAAACGGTTGCTTAAACAGGTAGGAGTTTGTCTCAAACACAAAAATCTGAAGGTAGGTAGCTCAGGTCTGGTATGGCTCTTTTATTTTTCTGCGTGGTACACCGGCCTTCTCGTACATGTCTCCTCACTCAGTGGAAAGAGCTACCTCATCTCTGGGCCTTATGTCCAAGCCAGGCAGGCTGGAGGAGGAATGGGTAAGGAAGAAAAAAAAGGCTTTCTCCTTCTTAGGAGGCTTTGCCTTTTTGTTTCAGAAGGGACAGCCTTCTCAGGGATTTCCATGTGGATCTCACTGGCCAGAAATATTCATATGGCCACTTCTACCTGCAAGGGAAGCTGAAGATTCAGTGGTAGGTTTCCAGCCTCATTAGGAGGTTGTGGGAAAGGACTGTTAAATGACCCAACCTCCAGTAACTGCCTCCACACATATGTAAATAACAAGATGCTACAAAATGGTAGAGAAAGGGCACCGTTGAAAAAGAGCAAGAAAACAATGAGACCAAGGAATCATCTGCAGAAGACTCTATGGGACTCCAACAGGAAATCTTGCAATTGGCATTTCCTTGGTGAAGTTGCTACCCGTAGCCCAGCTTTCTGGTCCTTAACTGGCCCAAAGGTTGACTAGACACATCGAGGCTGATTCTTACCCTGCAAACTCACAAGAGATTAAGGTATAATTTACTCTGCAAATTTCTTTATTTATAGTAGGGACTATTCCAGAGTTGCAAACTCAATTTCTTGTGGGATCAGGCAGTTAATGTAAATAATATAAAGTAGCCAAACATAAAACAATAAAAGTGGTTGAAACCAGTTGTGAAGAGAGAGGAAACCTATCTAAAAGCTTTCAAATTAAGGGGTGCCTGGGTGGCTCAGTCGTTAAGCGTCTGCCTTCAGCTCAGGTCATGATCCCAGGGTCCTGGGATCAAGCCCCTCATCGGGCTCCCTGCTCTGTGGGAAGCCTGCTTCTCCCTCTCCCACTCCCCCTGCTTGTGTTCCCTCTCTCGCTGTGTCTCTGTCAAATAAATAAACAAAATCTTTTAAAAAAAAAATAAATAAAAGCTTTCAAATTAAAAAAAAATTTTAATAAAGATTTTATTTATTTGAGACAGAGTTAGAGCATGAGCAGGGGGAGAGGGAGAAGCAGACTCCCCGCCGAGCAAGGAGCCCGATGCGGGACTCGATCCCAGGTACCCAGAATCATGACCCGAGCGAAGGCAGACGCTTAACCATCTGAGCCACCCAGGTGCCCCTAAAAAAATTTTTAATTAAAAAAATTTTAAACTGTGCAGATATTAAACTATCTGCATGTCCTGATATGACCCCTAGTTTGTGATTTCTGGTCTATTCCTTTCTATTGACTAGAAAGTGCTCATGTTTCCCTGTCAGGAATCACTGCTCCTGATAAACACTCTCCTCCCAGTGTGGAGGAGTCACAAGGCAGCATGGTGAGCATGGAATCAGAATATAAGGAGGCAGATGGTTTTAGGAACGTCTATTCCAGGCCAGGGTGAGATGTGATGAAGCATCCGTTCCCCACAATATGTATGTATCTCCGGAAAGTTCCTGCCTTACAGATCCAGGGTCTCTGAGAAATACCTCCCAATCTTTTGCTAACTGACCTTTCTTCTCCCATGTCTTCTGCTGCCAACCCTGGGGTACTGGATGTCCCAGTAGGGTGTCATAACAATCAAGTTTCCATTTACTACTATAAAATCCCATTCCAGTCCTGTGTCCAGAGAATACAACCAGGTCACTTAGTTTGGAATTTTGGTCATCCCCACATTTTCTGGTGATCCAGATTATAGATGGTCTCTTTGTACCAACAAATCACAGATCGAATCACATCCATTTTACTTAACATTTAGGTTTAGTTTATAAGAGCTTGGCAGAGAGACCTCACTGTGGCCTTCCTGTGCCATAAACACAAATAAAGTGTTATTGAAGCATTTTTTATTCCAGGAAAAAATTTCTTATCTAATTAGTAAATATAATAACTATTTGGAGGCCTGAGATCCTGAAAAAACAAAGAGGAAGAGGGGGTTATGAATGAAGAAAAGAACAGATCAAAGTTCTCAACATGCCCTTGCCCCAATCCAATCAATTACTAAATCCTGTTGATTTTTCCTTCAAAATATTTGTTGATTCTACTCCTTTTTTCTCCTCTTTTTCATTTCCATTGCCATCAGCTTAGGCTAGGACTTTATTATGTCCTGTCTGGGCCACTGCACCAATTTTTAGGAGCTCAGTAGTCAACATCTTCTGTTGTTTCAAGGCAATTCCAGGGAAAAAAATAGTGAACCCCACTTTATTTTTTTTTCAAAACAAAATAAAATCTATGTAAAACATGTATTTTTGTACTGCTTAGACTGATTATATCATTGACTAAGAGGAACTCAATGAAAAAAATGGCACTTATTTTTAGCCAGTATAAAGGTATTAGCTGAGCATATTTGAAAAGCAACAATTACAGAAGCAGTTTGCTAAACCCTCACGCCTTACATGGATTTAATGCTTTAAAGAGTTCACAAAGTCTGTTCAAAGCATTTTCATCCAGGGAAAACAATCCTATCTTCACCTTACTGCTAGGGAAACCAATTTTCTCTGAGGTTGTAAAAATCTCCCCTCTGGGCAGGCCTGGGCAGCGCTGGGCAGAGCAGATAATTAATCAATTTAGAGACATTGCCTCCCTAAATCCGCTTTCCATTTGGAAAGTGGTTCTGGAATTTTGTCCTGATACCACTGCTTTGTTTGGATAGAGAGGCTACATTTTACATAAAGTTTTATGCTGTGTATATATACTGTTTTCTCCACCTCTCATTTTTCTGCATCCTTGCTAATACACTGATTTAATCATGTTATTCCATCACTCAAATTTTTTCCATTCTCTTTGGTATAGTTACTCACTCAAAATGAGGTAATATCTGAAAGTTCTTAAAGTAGTGCCTGGCACATATTAGGTGATATATAACTGCCTAAGAAATGAAAATTCAGTTCAAATTGAGCACCTACTATATGCCAGGCAATGTGGTAGAGGTGGGGTATATGGTAGTAAATAAAACAGACATAGCCCCTGCCCTTAGAAGGTTTACAGTGCTTCTAAGTGACTATGGCTTAGTCATGAACATTTATTGCTGACAGGATGTTAGGTCATCTAATCCCACATTTTCACTTATAAATGAGGAAACTGAAATCTAAGAAGGCAAATGACATCCAAAGTCATAAAGCTGGTAGGAACACAGTCAGTGGTGTGCAGGAACCAGTTTAAACTGTCTTAAAAGAGCCCTTTGTTAAATATTCAGGAATTTTTTGAGCCAGTTGTTAAATCATTGGTACCTTGAAATCAGCCACGGTAGGAATATTTACACCACAGGAATCAGCAAATGGTACAAATCAAACCTCCTTTTTTCAGGAGAACCAGTTTACCAGGACACTACAGATTTGATCAAATGAAACCAAGGTTTCTAAAACTCCCTGCCCACTGCTTTTCACTCCAACCTACACCTCCTTTGATTAGGTTCTGCGTCCCATAGACACAGAATTTTTTGTGGTTGGTTCATTACTTATAAATCAAGTTCAAGCACTACCTCTTTAAGAAGATTTTCTAAGAACCCCTTCCCCAGTTCTTCCCATTTATTACCAAGTTAGGTAGAGGAGACATTATCAGCTTCCCAAAGGGAAGACATTTTTGAAATTCGTTTTTTAATTCCTAGTTGTTAACAGAAAGTGCATGTGTAGGTATACAATATATGCTTGATGAATAAATGCAGAAATAAAGAATAGACACTTTTAACGGACTCTACTTGTTGAATGAATGAAAAAACCAGAACATTAAAAAAAAAATCTTGGGCCAAAATGACCATTTATTTTTTTCTGACCTTATCTTGCATGAAATATACTCAGCAAATTACTATCCCACCCCCACTCATTTTCTACCTACTTTTTTTTCATGATAAGTATACTCTTTATCTACCTACTATTATGATCCAACACTGTGAATTGAAAATTGTGATAGTCTGGCCAGGGCAGGGCAGGTTTATCTTTGCACCATGATGAAGAACAGTGTAAAACTATTGACAACTTTTTTAAGCTTCTGATGTTCTTCAGAGAAATTAAGAAAAGCTTTTTTAAAAAAGTGTTTCTTGCTGGGGCACCTGGCTGGTGCCTTTTAAGAAAATTTCATTTATTTATTTGACAGAGAGAGATCGACAGAAGAGAGGGAGGGAGAGCACAAGCTGGGGGAGTGGCAGGCAGAGGGAAAGGGAGAAGCAGGCTCCCTGCCGAGCAGAGAGCTGATGTGGGGCTCCATCCCAGGACCCCGGGATCATGACCCAAGCAGAAGGAGGAGGTTAACCGACTGAGCCACCCAGGTGCCCCAGAGCATGCAATTCTTGATCTCAGGGTCATCATGACTTTAAACCCCAAGTTGGGTGTAGAGATTACTTAAAAAAAAAAAAAAAAAAAAAGTCTTGCTAAAATTAAAATGTACTCCAAAATCTAGAATAAACAATTTTTCACTTGGCAGAGGAAAAGGTTAAGTGTGTGTGTGTGTGTGTGTGGGTGTGAAGGTTTGAGGGGGAGGCAGACATTAGGAAGGAGATGGAAGGAGAGGGAAATGGAAGAGAGGAAGAAAAGTAGAAAATGTGAGAGAAGGGACATCAATTGGTCTGAGGGAGGCACCAGGCGGACAAGGGTAAGGAAAAGGAAATGGCACCATCTGAACTTGAGGGTGGACTACAGGAGAGGGTCTTTCTGTAAACCTGTATTATGGAGTGGGTTGGGCTCAGTCTGTTATAAATCAGTGATTCACATCAGCAGATGCTGGAAATGATTATCTGGGAGACTAAAGGGAGAGGGGAGAGAAAGGAAGGAATTTGCCCCAGTCTCATCACTTTAAAAGGGGTCATTTAAGTTAAGCTTGGAGCTATCTTCCAAAGTCTTTGATTCTGCAGTACAGATAGAAGGCTTAAAATGCAAATGGCCAGTTGTCACAATTGTTTGAAGCTCTTTTGGACTGAATTTTTATGAGATCATATGTTTAGCTTCAGATTTTAATAATTGGTACGTATGTATGTATTTATACATTTTTTTATTGAAGTAATCTCTATACCCAATGTGGGGCTCCGACTCACCACCTGGGGATCAAGAGTTGCATGCTTTTCTGACTGAGCCAGTCAGGCGCCCCCAACTGGTATTTATATTAGCTCTTTGTAGATTTATAGAGGACTTAACTGGCATAATCTAATTTAATCTACTAAAGCCACATTAATATAATCAACCAAACACTCGAGTGAAGGTTGCCAAAGGATTATTTAAAATGATGGCAATAAGAAACAAGGTACTTCAAGGATTATGTGAACTCAGATCCCAAATTGTAAGGGAAAAGCTGACTAATTTTCAATGTTTTCTACATCGTCGTTTGATAGTCCTCTAATTCGGTTTCTGTAAATCTCCCCTGGTGTTCACATTTGCAGAAACTCAACGTTTAACACCTTGTACCATTTTTCAGGATCACAGTTTATTTGGACCATGCCAGGAGCCGACTACATACCTGAACCGAAATCTGTGGCAGAAGCGAGTCTTCTGCCCTTTTCCACTGCGGGGGTGGTGAGGGGTTGCGGGGAGAGGCCCGGGCTTTCCTGTGAGTGAGGCACCCCTCACTAGCGAACGGTCGGCTAGGTGGAAATCGTCCCAATCCTGTGCTTTTTCTTTCTGGCTTCTGCACCTCCCGCAGGACTGTGGCCAGGGCACATCCCAAAGGAGCAGACGTATTAATTGCCTTACACTAGCCAAACAAATATCTTGGCTCTATCGCTTTTCTCCAAGGCACTTTCACCTCACACTTCCCGCTTTAGGATTCACCGAGAGGGTTCTTGTGCTTTGAGTCCACCGCAAGGGTGCATTTCCAGGTCTACTCTCAACGAGGAACTTGGCACGAGACTTTTCCTCTTTAAAAACGAAAGGTTGAAATGTCCGTCGTGACAGTGAAGAGGGGTGGTTCTAGCGAACAAGGAGCCTTATTATTACTACACAAAAATCTCAGGCTCTGCCCGCACCCGGCCTTTATCCCCCCACGCCCGGTGACTCTCAGACCTCTAGGTGTGACCAAGGCCAAGGACTACAAAACAGAGAATTCTGGGGGAAGGAAGTGACGACGTGGCGCAAAGCCTGCTGGGCTCAGATGGGCGCAGCTGGAGTGACTCCTTCCTCACCGCGTGGTTACTGTGTACCCGTCGCTGCGAGGAGTTCTTGCTGGTATTTCTTTCGTTTGTGGGAATTAAACGTTAAGTACCACCAGGTTTGAGTACCGTTTTAAGTATCGTGCAGCTGCAAGCTAGGCCACGGAATCTGCGCTCTAGAGCCTTCGCTGCTGCCCCCTGGTTCGTGCATCCTCCAAACAAATAAGAGGAAATTGTCAAATCCGGGGCCTCTCCCCGGCGGGATCCCGCGGAGAAAGAGCTGGAGAGAGCAATGGGTGGATATCAAAGGAGTTTTCCTCTTCAGTTTTGGCTAAATGTGGGGTGGAGTGAGTTCCTTTGATCGCAGGAGATCAGAGTTAAAAGGTTTGAGCATCTGCTGACCGGAGTTCAAAGCCAGGGTGAAGGCGATTTGGAATGGTACTGGGTGGTGGAATGGAAGTAAGCCGGATGAGTTACCCCGGGCTGGGCCTCATGGCAGCGCCGGTGTCTCCTTAGCTTTCAGACCGAATTGTGAATATCAGCTGTTTTCCTGATAATGGAACTTGAGGCAAATCACAGATGTTCTCTATCTCTAGGATGGCACTTGCGTGAGTGGAACATATATTAACCCGAACTGGTGGTGGTTTTAGATCTAGCCAGCTGGCAGCCATGAATGAATGGATGAGGAAAGGCCCCTTAGAATGGCAAGATTACACGTACAAAGAAGTCAGAGTGACAGCCAGTGAGAAGGAGTATAAAGGATGGGTTTTAACCACAGACCCAGTTTCTGCCAAGTGAGTATGGCTCCTTCTCCCCTGAAATCATAATGACACCCCTTTGTGCTGCCTATATGTTATATCCAAACTAAGGAAGTAGATAAATGAAAGTCTCGTTATTCACACATAAGAATTGCTTTGCTTTTGAGTCGAAGTGTTGTTCTGACTATGGATTACCTTGGCAGACAAGCCAAGTTTGTAGAAGTGAGACACTTTTTTTGTTACTACATTTTTTTTTTTTTTAAGATTTTATTAATTTGAGGGAGACAGAGCAAGCACGAGGGAGGGGGAGGAGCAGAGGGAGAGGGAGGAGCCGACTCCCCGCTGAGCAAGGAGCCTGACGCGGGGCTCCATCCCAGGACTCCGCGATCATGACCTGAGCCGAAGGCAGACGTCCAACTGACTGAGGCACCCAGGCGCCCCTTGTTAGTACGTTTTTATTAGACAATCTCAAGCATACATAAATGTAGAGAGAATAGCGTAACAGACACTAGCCTTTCTTTCCCCTTCTAAATATCTTTAAGCCAGTTGCAGATATCATATAATTTTGTTCATAAATACCTCAATATCTTTTAGCAGATAAGGACTCTTTAATAACCACAATAACATTATAATACCTAACAAAAGTAATAATAACTTTATTATTAACAGTCCGTTTTTAGATTTGCCTGGTTGTCTCAAAATATCTCTTTAATTGGTTTATCAATTTGGTTGGTATGTCTCTTAAGTATCTTAATCTATGACTGCACTTTCTCTTTTTAGTTTTCCATGTCATTTATTTGTTGAAGAAATGGAATCATTTGTCTTATAGAACTGAACACGTTCTGGATTTAGCTTACTGCATTGTGCATGGTGTAGCTTAACATGTTCTTATATCCGTATTTCCTATACACTGGTATGCCTATCTAGAGGTTTGATTAGGATCAGATTTGTTTTTTGCAAGACTACTTGATTTATTTATTTATTTTTAAGATTTATTTATTTGACAGAGAGAGACAGCGAGAGAGGGACCACAAGCAGGGGGAGTGGGGGAGAGAGAAGCAGGCTTCCCACCGAGCAGGGAGCCCGATGTAGGGCTCAATCCCAGGACCCTGGGCCCATGACCTGAGCCGAAGGCAGACACTTAACAACTGAGCCACCCGGGCGCCCCTTGCCCCTTGCAAGACTACTTTAAAGGTGATGATACACACACACACTTTTTATTTTGGAATGATTTTAGATTTACAGAAAAGAATACAGAGAGGACCCATCTACCCAGCTTCCCCTAATGTTGGCATCTTACCTAACCATGGTACATTCCTCGAAACTAAAACTTTACATAAACTGCAATCATTTGGATTTTAACAGTTTTCCACTAATTGTTTGCCTTTTTCTGTTCCAGGATCCAATCTAGGATCTGACATTCGTTTAATTGTCATGTGTCCTTAGTCTCCTCTGATCTGTGAGAATTTTTCAGTCCTTCCTTGTTTTTCATGACCTTGACACTTTTGAAGAGTTCTGGTGAGTGAGGTATTTCATAGAATGTCTCTCAATTTGGGTTTCTGTGATGCTTTCTCATAATTAGCCTGGGATTTTAGGTTTTGGGAGGAGTACCAACAAAGTGAAATTCACATCACATCACACCACATCATTTATTTTATTTAGTTAGGATTTTTGCATTTGTATTCATGAATGAGATTAGCTTGTAGTTTTATATTTTAATCTTCTCCTCTGCTTTTGGTATCAAGATTATATTAACCTCATTAAACAAGTTAAGGCACAGTCCCCCTTTTATAGTCTCTAGAAGAATTTGGTTAGATTAGAAATGTTTGAACCTTGGGGTGCCTGGCTGGCTTAGTCGGTGGAGCGTGCAACTCTTGATCTTGGGATTGTGGGTTTGAGCCCCACATAGGGTGTGGAGATTACGTAAAAATAAAATCTTGGGGCGCCTGGGTGGCTCAGTCGTTAAGTGTCTGCCTTCGGCTCAGGTCATGATCCCAGGGTCCTGGGATCGAGCTCCGCATTGGGCTCCCTGCTCAGCCAGAAGCCTGCTTCTCCCTCTCCCACTCCCCCTGCTTGTGTTCCTTCTCTAGCTGTCTCTCTCTCTGTGTCAAATAAATAAATAAAATATTTAAAAAATAAAATAAAATAAAATCTTAAAAAAAAAAATGCTTGGGGTGCCTGGGTGGCTCAGTTGGTTAAGCGACTGCCTTCGGCTCAGGTCATGATCCTGGAGTCCTGGGATCAAGTCCCACATCGGGCTCCCAGCTCAGCGGGGAGCCTGCTTCTCCCTCTGGCTCTCTCCCCTCTCATGCTGTCTCTCTCTCTCTCTTTCTCAAATAAATAAATAAAATCTTAAAAAAAAATGCTTGAACCTTGAAAATTGTATATAATTTGTTAGTAAAATTGGGCCTTCCCCCCCATGGGAAAATATTTAAAATACTTAGTTTTTATGAAAGACTATAGGACTATTTATAGTCTCTTTTTTTTTGACTCAGTAGTAGAAATTTACATTTTCTAGGAGGTTTTCTATTTTAGTTTTCAAGACTATTGGCATAAATTTGTTCCTAATACTTTAAATTGCCAATCTTTGCTGCCTTCTTCCTAATATTATTTGTATGTGTCTTTTTTTTCTATTCTAATCAGTTTTGCCTGAGTTTTGTGAATTTTACATTGTTTTTGTTTTTTAAAGAACCAACATTTGGCTTTGATGATCTTGTTATTAACTCTTTTGTTTTCTCTTTCATTAATTTTGTGTTTTGTTATTTTCTTTGGTCTGCTTTGAAGGCAAGTTATTCAGTTGTTTAACTCTAAAATTAAGTCTGTACCCTTTCTTGATTTCTAATACACATTTAAGCCATTTATAACTTTTTAGTGCTTTAACTGCATCCCGCAATGATTGGGTTTAGGCTAGACAAAAAAGTTTAGATGTGTAGGACCCTCGGTGAATACTTATTGAATGAGTACAAACATTTGGTGGTGAGGGGATTAATTTTAAACAGGGAAGTTCTTATTCCCGATTTCTAATTGCCTGTTGGGGCTGGTGATGCCTCTTCATTCCATTGCTTCTTCCGTAGCTTTATGGGCCTTTACATTTTTCTTTTGCAAATCTGCTCTGAACTTAACTTTTCCTCGCAAGTATTGTCCTTGTGAACTTCCTGGAAGATGGCAGCATGTCTGTGACTGGAATTATGGGCCATGCTGTGCAGACCGTTGAAACTGTGAACGAAGGGGACCGTGGAGTGAGAGAGAAGCTGATGAATTTGTTCATGTCTGGAGACTGCAAGGCCTACAACCCTGAGGATCTGGAGAAGAGAAAGAACAGCCTAAAGAAATGGCTCGAGAAGAACCACATCCCCATCACAGAACAGGGAGATTCACGAAGGACTCTGTGTGTGGCTGGGGTTCTGACTATAGACCCACCGTATGGTCCAGAAAATTGCAGCAGTTCTAATGAGATTATTCTCTCCCGTGTTCAGGATCTTATTCAAGGACATCTTGCAGCTTGCCAATGAGAGGCCAAGAACTATGGATGCATCGATTGAAATAACATTTCATTTTTTTTTCTTCATAAAATGTTTTGAATGTTAAATCCATCATATTACAAGACTTCAAAGGCACACAGTTGTGTGTGTGTGTTTGAGTTTTAATTCTCTGTTGTTTTGGTAAAATCAAAGATGTGGATTATAAGTGCTAATAAATAATCGAACTATGGCAAAGATAGCATCACATGCAACAAAATAGCACACGGACATTAGAATTGTAAGAGTCTTTTGTTGGCGGGAGTACACCTCCATTTTTGTTAGGCAACAAACACATGTTAGATTCAATATAAAATGTCTTGCTAAGTCCCTTGCACTAACTGTATGTGTCTGTTTTAAAATACTTATTGTGTAAGGATGAAATCGCTTTTGAATCAGAATCTATTGGAATATATGCTTTTTTGGTTGAAACTTGAAAAGTTTTAACTATTTGTAAAATCTTACCACCTAAGCTGTTTAACTCTCAAAACCTTTACAGTGAGCCCTGGCTGATATCTCTGACGAAAAAGGTAAATGTGACAAGTATTCTGCTCCTGCACTGAACCCAGTTCCCGTGCCTGGTGGATTCAGCCAAGGCCTTCAGCCCATGCTGCTTTCTGCCTGTAGCCCCCATTCCCGGGTCAGGCTTCACTGAGGGGAGAGAACGCAGGAAGCATGCCTCACTATACCTGGCCCTACCCCTTGGAAGCCAGGCAGGGGCCAGGACTCGATATGGAGGTTTCTGGCCTAGAAACCGAGGGAGGTACCTCAGATTGTCAGTTGGGTGTCTTCTCGGGGACAGGTCAGATTAGAACCCCAGGCCTCTGACTCCCTAGGACAAGGGTCAGCAAACTTTGAGCCCTTGGGACAAATGCAGCCTGCTGCCTCCATTTGATAAAAGTTTTCCTGGAACACAGCCATACCCACTGGTTTACGTATTTTCTGTGGCTGCTTTTGAGCCATAGTGGCAGATTTGAATATTGTGACACAAACTATATGGCTTATATTTACAGAAAAATATAGCCCTGCCCTAGGCGTGTGGGGTGGGTGTCTTTATGATAATCACCTGTGACCTTCAAAGAATAACCAGACCCTAAAAGGGAAGTAAGCCATTGAAGGAGTTATCAGTAAAGATGTTAAAAGGATTTAAGTTCCCTGGTTAGCGTTCTATAAAAGACCAGCCCTGGGGTCCCTGGGTGGCTCGGTCCTTAAGTGTCTGCCTTCAGCTCAGGTCATGATCCCGGGGTCCTGGGATCGAGCCCCACGTTGGGCTCCCTGCTCAGCGGGAAGCCTGCTTCTCCCTCTGCCTGCTACTCCCCCTGCTTGTGTTCCCTCTCTGCTGTCCCTCTCTGTCAAATAAAATAAATGAAATCTTAAGAAAAAAAAAGACCAACTATCTCTGTCTCTCAAATAAAGTCCTTAAATATATATATATATATATATATATATATATATGCCTTTACAGAAAGTTTGCTCTAGGAAATCCTTGAAGCAGCCTGGTGTGCCAGGGCTTGGGGCAGACTTCCAAAGGCAGTTTTGAACTAGATAGGCCACGTGGGCTGCTATAGGGCTAAACTCAGAACTCTAACTTCTCCCTAGTCTGTCCGCAGGGATTCAGCTGTGCAAACAGCCCTTTCAGTTCTCACGTATGTCCCTTATTCATACAAAAAGAGAAGCGATACCTTTTGCAAGAAATAGTTTAAAATAGTCAGCTTTTAGGGGGTCTTTGAATGCAGCCCGATCAGCGCAATTTCCTGCGTAGTTGTCCAATGACAGGATGTAGCCTCACACTCCTCACACTTCAGCAAGCGTCAGAATCAGTCTGAGAGCTGTTAAAACAGATTGCAGGACCCTACCCCCTGTGGATTCTGTCTCAGGAGGTCCAGGTTGGGACCCAGGCATTGGCATTTCTAACAAACTCCCAGATAATGGTGATGCTACCTGTCTCAGGCCACACTTGAAAAAGCAGTTCAGAAACCTCGGGGAAACAGTCCGTCCATCCCTCACAACTTTATAAAGTTCCCATGATCCTAAAAAGATTTAGTGCATAGCCTTGCTCCTTGTGACTAAGACCCTCCCATTCAAATCCTGGAATGTCTTTGGGAAGCAAATAAGGGAAGAGGAGTAAGAACAAATTAAATTTAGTATGGAAATGATTTTGGCAAAATATGGGGAGGCCTTGAGATGAGAGAAGCCATGTAGGAAATTGCCCAAAGCATCAGTTGGGCTTGAGCCCTATTCCAGGGACAGGTGCACTGGTGTTGGTAGATTTGTTTGCTGTCAGACTAATGAGCTGGGGAGAGAGACTGTTTCTTGGCAACTGAGTCCTCTGTTTAAACAACGTGCCTGCAAACAAAAGCTGAGTGCCGAAGAGGGTAAATGATCTGGCTCTGCCACGGAAACCTTATATTTTTATCACTTTGTCAAATCTATTTCTTTGTGTTTCTAATATTTACTCAAATGGAAATATATTCTAATTATGTACTTAGAGCATACATGCACCGCTTTTAACTTATTTTAACGTAATTTCAGATTTATAGGAAATTTGCAAGAACAGGACAAAGAATTCCCATATATCCTTCTCTCAGCAAATGTCAACATTTGACCACATTTGTATTTTCCGTCTATGTGTGTGTGTGTTCATTTTCTCCCCCTGAAGTGTTTGAGAGTAAATCATGGACACGATGGAAAAATGAGGACATTCTCTTAAATAACCACAGTACAGTCATCAAAATCAGGATAGTAACATTGATATAGTACTGTGATTTAATACACACCTTATCCAGATCGTCTCAATGTCCTGTACTGGAAAAACAAAACACAAAATGGTTTTTAAAATTTGGACCATGCATCATGTTCAGTCATGTCCCTTCCTTTAACTGGAAAGAGTTCCTCAGTCTTTCTTTGATTTTTAGGACATGGACATTTATTTTGTGGAATAATCCTCAATTTGAGTTTGATGTTTCATTTTGTTTCAATTTGATAGGATTCTTTTGGGTAGGAATACCCTGGAAATGATAGTGTGTTCTCAATACATCATATCAGGAGGTACATAATATTGATTTGTCCCATTTCTGGTGATGTTAACTGTGATCACTAGGTGAAGGTGGTTTTTCACTTTTCTCCATTGTAAAGTGACTATTTTTTTTTTGTTTATTTATTTTTTTATTCATTGCTACACCCAGGGTGGGGCTTGAATTCATGACCTCAAGATCAAGAGTCACATGCTCTTCTGACTGAGCCAGCCAGGTGCCCCACTATTTTTTTTTTTTTTTAGTTAAAGGAATCTTACAACAAATTTTTATTTATTTATTTTTAAAGATTTTAAGTAATCTCTATACCCAACATGGGGCTCCAACTCAACAACCCTGAGATCAAGAGTCATATGCTCTACCAATTGAGACAGCCAGGTGCTCAGTGTATTTTTTTTCTTTAAGAAAGAGCGCATGTGCGCCAGCTTGGGGGGGCGGTTAGGGTGAGGGGAGAGAATCTTTTTTTTTAAGTATGCACGTCTTTTTTTTTTTTTAAAGATTTTATTTATTTATTTGTCAGAGAGAGCGAGCACAAGCGGGAGAGCGTCAGGCAGAGGGAGAAGCAGGGAGCCAGGATGCCCTGGGATCCTGACATGAGCCAAAGGCAGATGCTTAACCGACTGAGCCACCCAGGCGCCCCAGGCATCCAACATATTTTTTAAAAAGAACTTTAGGGGCACCTGGGTAGCTCAGGTGGTTAAGCGTCTGCCTTTGGCTCAGGGTCCCGGGATCGAGTCCCGCCTCGGGCTCCTTGCTTGGCGAGGAGTCTGCTTCTCCCTCTCCCTCTCCCCCTGCTCATGCTCTCTCTCTCTTTCTCAAATGAATAAATAAAATCTTTTTTTTAAAGAACTTTATTGAGGTATTATTAACGTATCATAAAATTCATCTACTTGAAGCATATAATTCAGTGATCTTTAGTAAATTTACAGAGTTGTGCAGCCATCACCATAATCCTTTATTTTTTTAAACATTTCCATCCCCACAAGATTCTGTATCTCATTTGCAGTGAATTCCCATTCCCACCCTCAGTCCCAGGCAACCACTAATCTTTTTGTATCTATTGGCTTGACATTTCTGTATATTTCATATAAATGGAATCATACCATATGTGGTCTCTGTGTCTGGCTTCTTTCACTTAGCATTATGTTTCTGAAGTTCATCCATGTTGTAGCATGTATCACAGGCTCCTTTTTGAAGGATGGAATAATATTCCATTGTGAATATACTCCTTTTTGTTTATTCATTTACCATGGATATTTGGATTGTTCCCAGTTTGGAACTATGATGAAAAATGCTGCTGTGAACATTTGTGAGAAGTCTCTGTATGGACATATATTTTCATTTCTCTTATGTGAAATACCTATGAATGGAGTTACTGGATTATGTGATAAATTATGTCTAACTTTTTAAGAAACTCAAGCTATTTTCTAATATGGCCATACCATTTTACATTCCATCAGCAATGTATGAGGGTTCTAATTTCTCTGCACCCTTATGAATATGTGGTACTGTATGTGATTCTAGAGGTTATGAAGTAGTATCTCATTGTGGTTTTCATTTGCATTTCTCTGATGACTAATGATGTTGAGCATCTTTTCATTTGCTTCTTAAGCCATTTGTATATCCTTGGTGAAATGTTTACTCAAGTATTTTGCCCGTTTTTTTTTTTTTTTTTTTTTTTTTTTTTTTTTTAAAGATTTTTTATTTATTTATTTGACAGAGAGAAACACAGCGAGAGAGGGAACACAAGCAGGGGGAGTGGGAGAGGGAGAAGCAGGCTTCCCGCGGAGCAGGGAGCCCGATGTGGGACTCGATCCCAGGACCCTGGGATCATGACCTGAGCCGAAGGCAGACGCTTAACGACTGAGCCACCCAGGCGCCCCTTTTGCCCGTTTTTTAAAACTGAGTTATCTACTTGAGTTCTAAGAAGTCTTAATATATTCTAGATACAAGTGCTTTATTGAAATATAATTTGCAAATATTTCCTCCCAGTCTGTGGCTTGTCTTGTATTTTCTTAATGATGTTTTTAAGCTGCAAAAGTTTAAGAAATTGACTAAGTATGATTTACCAATTTTTTTTTTTTTTCTGTTATGGATCATGCTTTTGGTGTTTGTAGCTAAGAACTCTGCCTAACTTAAGGTCACATAGATTTTCTGGGGTTTTTTTTTCTCTTTTTTTAATTTTTAAAGTTTATTTATTTTAGAGAGTGCGTGCAATTGGGGGGGAGGGGCAGAGGGAGAGAGTCTCAAACAGACCCCCCACCCCCACCCCAAGCGCAGAGCCTGAGACGGGGCTCCAGCCGACAACCCACGACCTGAGCCGAAACCAAGAGTCGGACACTTAACCAACTGAGCCACCCAGGCGCCCTCCAAATACATTTTCAAGAGAGAGTAGACCATAAACTTATTCCCTACAGCTACTTTTTTGGTGATATGCAGATGTTTGCTCACAATGTTTATTTTTTTTCTCCCCCTTCTTCCTCCACCTGCTTCCCCTTAACAATGTTTGAAGAAACACACCTAGGGGCGCCTGGGTGGCTCAGTCGGTTAAGCGTCTGCCTTCAGCTCAGGTCATGATCCCAGGGTCCTGGGACTGAGCCCCACATTGGGCTCCCTGCTCAGCGGGGAGTCTGCTTGTCTCTCTCCTGCTCCCTCTGCCCCTCCCCACCGCTCATGCTCGCTCTTTGTCACTTGCTCTCTCAAGTAAACAACAACAAAAAGGCACACCTAATTGCTGAATGAGATGAGATCCTTAAAAAGCAGAATTAAAAGACTTGGTCAAAGTCATTAGTATCCTTCATTTTAATTTCAACATATAGGCATCTAGTTTCTTTAGAACCTTCAAAGGCTCTTGCAGGGGGTAAATTATGCTCCTGACTGAATTTATTCAAGTAAACTTTATTTCTTTATTGTCCTGTTTCTCCTGTGTCCCAATTTATCTTTTTTTGTTTGTTTTTTGTGTTTTTTTATATTTTATTTATTTATCTGACAGAGAGAGACACAGCAAGAGAGGGAACACAAGCAGGGGGAGTGGGAGAGGGAGAAGCAGGGTTCCTGCCGAGGAGGGAGCCTGATGCGGGGCTCGATCCCAGGACCCTGGGACCATGACCTGAGCTGAAGGCAGCCGCTTAACTGACTGAGCCACCAGGTGCCCCTCCTGTGTCCCAATTTATCTTTGTATTCCTAGCGTGGCTGACACATAGCACCTGCTTAAAATGTTGGTTATATTGAAATTATGAGCATAAATGTGGGAGGAATTTCTGCAACCCCAATATAGGTCTCAAACTAGCCATGTAGTACACATTAGTTATAAACTGGACAATCAGCCTCCCTGTTAACTAATCAGATTGCATGTTTCAATTAATCCATCTTAGCCATGCTTACTGTGGAAAAGGATGGTATAAAGATTTATGGGCCAGAAATAATGGGGACAGCTGGAGCTTAAATGGGAACGTGCACAGGTGAATTTCAGAGGCAGAAGGGTGGCATTAACAGAAACGTCTATAATTACGGATTATTTTGTGCTGGGTCTATAATCGATGGATTAGTTTCCTCCTCATATGGGGTTGTCCCTTGGTGCCCATGGTATAACATGGCCCCTGATTTGTAAGGACATCTGTCTTCTTTTTTTTTTTTTTAAGATTTTTATTTGTTTATTTGACAGAGAGAGAGAGACAGCGAGAGAGGGAACACAAGCAGGGGGAGTGGGAGAGGGAGAAGCAGGCTTCCCGCTGAGCAGGGAGCCCAATGCAGGGCAGGACATCTGTCTTCTAAAGAGCATAACACATCTTTGATTTTCAGTCTGGTAATCTTGCTAATAATCAAGTCCTAAAACAAACTGATTTTTTTTTTTCCAGTTCAAACGATAGGAGAAGGGTTACTGAGCCTAGAAATTATAGTTCCTAATTAGGTTTCATGTTAGATTTCAACATTTTACAGTTACCTACCTATAGAGCTATATACTCCCTTCCCCCTTCTTAAAACCCTACTTGTGTTATATCATATCGGCCAAAGTCTACTAGGTTGGACTCTGTTCAAATAACAGAAAGATAAAGTAAGGGTGTGTGTATTTCAGACATCTTAATGTGGGCCTAAGAACTTGAGTTCTGCAGTGGAAAATGTTAACAGTATTAGTGTCACATACAAATTGTATTTTCAAAACACATGTTTTAACCTATTTTCACATTTTCAAAATAAGTGGTATTTACAAAAATGAAATTTAATGCTAGAACATGTTTTTAAAGTAAATATATCCTTACCCATCTGTACATGGCTTTTCCCATTTGTACATATAATTTCCTCACATTCTTAAGTACTCTGCATTTGGTAACAACATGATGGACTCATACGCTCTTATTCACACAGTACATGTTTATTAGAGTTGATTTAGGCATAAGTTTCAGAGACCACTGTGGGCATAATTTATATCTGATTAGTAACTAATAGCTAGACTTTTTAAGTAGTCACCTATCTCATTTTGTTTAAAAAGGTTTTCTCCACCTTGGCACTACTGACATTTTGAACTGGATAAATTTTTTTTCGAGGAGGATCCTATGCATTGTGGGATATTTAGCAGCATCTCTGGCTTCTAACAACTAGATGCCAGGAGCACACCCCAATCCCCACTCAGTTGTGACGTCTCCAGATATTGCTAAATGTCCCCTGGTGGGCAAAATTGCCTCCAGTTGAAAACCACTGGTTTAAAACAAGCAAAATATACATTTTGTTCTGTGAGGAAACTTCTCTATAGTCTTTGTACATGGTAAGATCCTGTATTGTAGTTAATCAACCTCTATGGACAAATAAAGTCTTACTTGAACGGTTAACATTCTTTTGTTTTAATACATTTGAAACTTAAGGATGGAACGAGGCAAAACTTATTAAAAGGGGACTCTCAGGAAGTAAATGAGTCTTTTTGGCTATGTTATCCTGTCTTGAATCATTTAGAAGAAAACCGGCCATGGATAATCTCCCCTTTATAAAAATAAGCTCATTCGACTTGGAAGGAAAATTAACTCCTTCAGGCCATTCTCAGTAAAACCTAGGTCGGAAGAGGTAGCAGTAACTGCATTTTTCTGCATAAGGAATAATGATAACAAAAACCTTCACTGTTTGAAATGTTTCTGTTGAAAATGTTTATTAAATACATTATGATACCATATTTAGGAATATTGTATTTGTAATGTCAGGGTTATCATCCTAAACGCTGATTTTCATTGTTGGTATCTACGGGAAGTTGCCTTTTTAAAAAAAAAGAATTTATTTATTTATTGAGTGAGAGCGAGTGAGCGAGAAAGAGCCCAAGAGCAGGGGGAGGGGCAGAGGGAGAGACTCTTAAGCCGACTCCCCGCTCAGCGTGGAGCCCGACACGGGGCTCGATATCACCACGCCGAGATTGCGACCTGAGCCGAAATCAAGAGTTGGACCTGAGCCACCCAGGCGCCCCTGGGAAGTTGCCTTTTCAAACAAATCCCTCATACAAATCATCTTTTGTTGCGATTTGTTTCTTTCCTAGAAAGTTGAAATACAGGTGGAGAAATCCAGTAAATGGATTCCAAGCCATCCTCCTCCTCCTAGCTCTCACTGGGGCACTGTGTCCTGGCTTATTTACTCAGTTAGCTGGGTTGGAACTGACTCAGGAGTAGACTCGGGGATGGCCCCCATTCGGCAAAGACGGGGCAGAGGCTGAAACGTCTGTGGGAACAAGTTCACGTTTGGGCTGCTCTCCTGTATCTTTATGAAATATCGATGTCACCCATTCCTGGTGGCTCATATATCAGGCGAGTGATTTCCAACACAACTCTTTCTCTGCTCTTTGACAAAGCAAATTATTAAGACATTTAAGATTTTAAAGCACCTAAGGATTAGTGATTGGCTATAAATCTTATTTAAGACTAATCTCTTTGATATATGGTTTTTGAGGGGGGGGTGGATAACTTAGAAATGGCAAGAAAAAAGTCTCTCCTGGTAATGACTCATCGTGGTTAATGGTTTACACAGTCATTACACAGCTTTACATGTGTGAGACTTAAAAAGACATGGAAGCCGGTCACTCTGGAACAGTCTGAAACTATTGCTGTGACACTACATTGGATTAGCTGTTTCTATAGTTTCCACCTGAGGCACCGTACTGTGTGTACTCAAGTATTGACTAACACAGTTTCACGATCAAGATCTAACTTCTGAAGACAGTAGCTCACCCTGTGTTTATTAACTGGCTAAATATTTTAAGCCAACTTTCCCCCTGCATTTGGGAGAAAACAAGCCCTAGGAATTCCGCTTAATTCTAGCACGACTGAGGAGGAAAGAGCCAGCATCTGCCTAGGCTTGTTTAAGCACAATGGCAGTGTGAGCATAATTCTGCTGCCCCCAGGGATCCTCATTTCTGTGGCAACGAGGTGACACCCACAAGGGACCCTCCAAGTGTGACGCCTGAGCTCCCCAGCTCAGCCCAGCCATTGAGAAACACAACAGAGTGCAGTTTGCAAAAAGCCAGCCTGGGCTGCCTCTGAAAACCACACCCTTGGTCCCAATTTGCTTACATTTGCTACATTTTAATTTTACAAAGTACTTTCACAAGGTCTTATTTTAGGATAACCTCTTAGGGACATACTCAAGCCACCGCCTAGAAAGGAAAAAGAACATTTACCATATGCCTACAGATCCACAGCCTGTGTGCTTTGGTATATTAGTTAAACTGCTCGAATAACAGAGTGGGAGGATAAAAGACCAAAGTTCAATACTTGTCAGGGAGTCTGAATTATAATATTCAGATACGGAACTCAAGGAGGAAGAAGACAAAGCTAATGCTCTGCCAACCTACGACCACCTCTGCAAGAAAGAATGTTTACTACTCTCATTTCCTGAGAACTCCCCAAAGACACAGACTACAAAACCCTAACGCAGACTAATTTTCTAGCAAGTACTTTACCAATATTGTTTCCCAGCTAGATTCCAGCAAAACAAATACTTGAGAAACATTTACAGAATTCTCCATAAAATTAACATTAAACGCGGACCATCTTGCTGGGGCTTAGAAATCTGGTTTCACCTTAAAATGCTCTACAGCATGCTGATCTTCAATTGCGAAGAAGTAATCCTGTTTCGTTTACTTCGTAATTTTAATGAGGGGGCTTAAGTTCAGTTTTGGCGGGGAGGATTTTCTTATTCAGTGTCCTCAGTCAAGGCTTTCCGATCTTTTCCACATTCTGGCACATCTGTGGAATGAGTTGTGCGTTTGTATGTGGCTGCAAGTGACCAGCCTGAGAATAACCTCCCCGAGGGGAGCGATTTCTCAGCACTCTGGATGGAAAGTTCTCTCGTTTCTCTTCTCCCCGCTGTATCTCTGCTGCAAACCCGTGTGGAAGGCTGCGGGTCCAGCTGGGCAGGTGGCTCCAGCTAGGGCGGCCAGCATCAGTTCCACTCTAGCACCGAGGGTCAAAACTGGTTCAATAAAATGTTTTAGAGGGTGAGTGTGGTCTTCTCCTTCATTTCTCCTGAGCAGTTGTGTAACGTGAGCCTTGTTTCGGTAGCAAGTCAGAACTTGAATACTGTGCGTGCGTGCTATGCATGTACGTGTTTTTTTATTTAAAGTGATGACATGAATCTTTTAAAATACTATTTTTAAATAGTATTATTTTAAATATTTTAAAAATACTATTTAGAGTCTAAGCTCTTCAAGTGCGCCAAAGCTAAACACGCTTGATAATGACCATTTTGGACAGTCCAGGAGGTTTCCTGAAAATGTAACTGAAATAATACTGTGAAAAGTGAACTCCCTTCACTGAGGTGGTTCTGCTGATTAGTTTGAATTCCATCTATAGCATGAAATCTGCAGTGACTCTACCTGAGTGCCAGACAAACATAAGAATATTTTTTCTACTCAGCTCTTTGGGATGTTTCCTGGCCACATGGATAAATGTCCAGAGAAAATGTAAATGTATTGACAGTTTTTCAAAATGCTAGCTCCCCATTCACCTAAGTGGCGGGTGAAAACAAGCAGCCTCCTGGAAGATATTTTTATGGCTGTGAATCTGACACTAGCAGGGCAACCTTTTCTACCTCGACTGTGCCAAGTCCGCTCGGGGAAGACCATCAAAATTCCCCGCTGGGTAATGTGAAATGTGGCCATTAGAGCTGGGTGTGTTCCTAAGAGAGAGCAGAGACTCCTAAATGGAAAACCGAAAACAAAACAAAGACACCTAGACTGTTCTGCTTTTGAGAATAAGAATGGTAAGGATAAAACCAGCTTGCATTTTAATAACAAACAAGAGCTCTTCGAGTTTGTTTTTTAGGCTGAACTTTAATGAGTAAAAATAAAAATCCCTTACAGATTAAGTTTACTTTGTAGCCAATAGCCTAAAATGAAATTTTAATTTTTCTTGCTCACGATTTTTTTTTTGTCCTTCTCTGTTCTAACTTCTTTCAGATGAGCCTTTATGATAGAAAAAAACATTCAGTACTTCTCCTCATGCTCCTATCTCACCCTAGTAAAAAAGCAGGAGAGAAAAAAATACATAGATTAAAACAGAATCGTATTAAACATTCATTTTTGTATGATGAGGTGAATTTCATTCATTCCGGGATAGTCACAGAGAAAAAGACAGGCAAGCTGGTTTTTAGACTGCCTCGCACGGACGCTCCAAATTGTGCAGGGAGTGTCCCTGTTCTGTCCGAAATACAGAAGGTCTGGGAACCTTCCCTAAGTGTGTGTGGGGCCTCAGCTGACTGCACAGTGCCTGCCCTGGGCTCCTTCACCAGGGCAGCCCAAGCACAGAGCCTGGTTGGAGGTAGAGGTGCTGCTCTTATTTCCCAGGTGAGCAAGAAGCAGGGGAGTAGCAAGCACTCTCCTAAGACTGGTCTTTACTGTGTGGTGACAAGTTTCACAATCATGCTGATGATCCGGGATCCTCGAGGACATGTACACAGATCTATGCTTGGGTTTTTTATCTTATCCTGGAGAAGCTGGTCAAGTTCGCAGCGGAGTTCCTTTACTAGTTCAGCCACCTGAAATGAAAGTTGCAATGTGAGCAGTGATTGGGTCAACAGGGGAGGAAAGGTTATTAAAGGAAATGTCCCACTGATGATTATCATTATTCTAGATTTCTGGTAGTAATTTTAACTCCATGCGGGGGGGAAGGGGGAGGAGAAACTAAACACATATTTATTCTAAAAGGGCTTCTAAAATTTCTTGATGCAGCTATAAGAACATTTATGCAATATCAGCTCTGCAATATAATAAATAGGGTCTATTATATATATATATATTTTTAAAGATTTTATTTATTTATTTGACAGAGAGAGACATAGCGAGAGAGGGAACACAAACAGGGGGAGTGGGGGAGGGGAGAAGCAGGCTTCCCGCTGAGGAGCAGGGAGCCCGATGCAGGGCTCCATCCCAGGACTCTGGGATCATGACCTGAGCCGAAGGCAGACGCTTAACGACTGAGCCACCCAGGCGCCCCAATGGGGTCTATTATAAAAACGCTCCTCTATCACATCTCATTTAAAGAAAAGATTAAATCTGGGAGAATGGCTTCTACGTAGTGTTCTGCATATTAAAGCCTGGTCAACGTTTACAATTTGCTCCAAGGGGAGAAGCAGGAAAACGGAGAATTAAAAATGCTGGATATTAAACCAAAAAAATCTGTAGCTTTGGGATACATTTGATGCTATCATGGGAAGAAATAGCTCCACATTTTTTTATGGCATTTTCTTATGCTGATGTGTGGTGGGCACTGGAGCTGTCCTCCCAACGTGGTTTGCCGCTCCCCCATCATTTGGCAACCATGCGGTTTGCACCCTGACCCAACTCAAACAGGCTCATGCCATGAGCTTTGCCAGAGTGAATAGCTCAGATCATCTGGGCCTTAGAGTTTATGACATTCCTTTGGCCATAGAAATTGATTTAGGAGAGGAAGTTTCTTGTCTCCCCTCCTGGACAGTACGCTGCCGCACAAATGGGAGGCCTGGGGCTACGGCAGCCATGCTGCTACCATGAGGTCAGCCAGGCTTTTGTTGTCCTTGAGCTGCTGAATTAAACCAACCCTGCCTGGCCTTCCTGACCTGTTCCGTGCAGTACGGCAGCCACCTGTCACACGTGGCTAATCTAATGGCCTGTTCAAACAGATGTGCTGTGAGTGTAAAATACACCCCAGATTTTAAAGATTTAATATAAAAAAACAATACATCTCAATAAATTCTTATACTGATTACATGTTGAAATTAAAACTTTTTAGCTATATTAGGTTAAATAAAATTAATTTCACCTATTTTTTACATGTGGCTACTAGAAAAATTGAACTTACATATATGTCTCACATATTTTTATTGGACTATGCTGCTTTAGACTTTATAGT
Organism: Halichoerus grypus; assembly: GCF_964656455.1. Classification (NCBI taxonomy): domain Eukaryota; kingdom Metazoa; phylum Chordata; class Mammalia; order Carnivora; family Phocidae; genus Halichoerus; species Halichoerus grypus. The sequence goes on from NC_135721.1 coordinate 30,771,128, forward strand.
TAAATGTGCTGATAAATTCTCTTTAATGTTTGAGTTGGTGTTTCTGCTTCTTGCTACCTTTCTGCCAGATGCAAATGTTAAAATGAATTTTTCTTTCCTAAACATATACTCCCCCTTAAATGTTTCTGCAGAGATTCCAATAGTGAATATGTGAGACCTGAGAATAAAAGAATTCAGACCCATTTCCTTTTTTTTTTTTTTTCTTAATGGTAGTGGTAGAACCAGGGTGATTTTTGTTTATTTTTGCTCATCTGTATTTTCTGATTTTTCTTTGGTGAACATGTGTTATTTGTACAACAATTAGGAAGGTCCAACATCTCACTCATGGCTTCTGCCCCAAACCCTTCACACCAGCCCATCCTGGGCTCCCCTCCCCGTGCACTGCCCAGTCTCTCACTGAGCCTCCAGCCCGGGCCTCGCTCCTGTCAGGCCTGGGTCACAGCCTGGGTACCCCCCCACCCCCCATAGTTCACTTTTCCTCAGCTCTGTTGTCTGTGGCGCCTGAAGGAATGCCCTCTACTTCACAGCATCAAAGCCCCTCAGGGCCTGCGCCTCACAGACAGGCCCGCTAGCCCTTACCTGATGGGAAGCAGCCGCAAAACGGATCCAACCATCATCCAAGGACACTACAAACTCCCCTCTCTGAAGCTGCACACTCACTTGGCCTCCCCCGAACAAGACCAGTGGGTACACGGACACCATACTGCAGTCTCGGATGAACACCCGACTAGTTTTGATCTTTTCGTGGTACACCAGGTAGGGGCTGTCAAAGTGTCTGACCTGGAACAGAAAACCTCAGATGACGACACTGGCAGCCGGAGGGGAGCTCCCCCCATTCCACGGATTGAAGTACCACCTGTCTATGAACGACTCCCCAAATTCTCTCCAGCCGGTACCTGTCCCCCGAGTCCAGGCTTCCACGTGCAGTCGCCTTCTTGACGTCTCACTTTGGATCTCTAATAAGCATCTCGGACTTTCGTTCAAAAGGAATTCTTGATTTCCCCCTCTTTACGGTATTCCCCTCCCGCTCAGTACATGATGTTCCCATTTACCTTGCCGCTCACGTCCCCAATTTAGAAGCCATCCTCGACTGCTCTTTCCCCTCACTCCATCGAAATTATCACTAGGGCCTGTCGGTTCTCTTTTCTAAATACATAACGAACTGACATATTCTCCCCGCCGTGACAGCTACCACCTCAGCTCAGAGCATCACCAACTCGCACGGACCACGGTCACGGCTTCCTAAGCGCTCACCTGCCTTCTGTTTTACCCCTTCATGGTCTCTTCCCCTCCAGCAGCCACCATGATCTTTTAAAAACCCATGCACAAAAGCCTGCAGCGACTTGGAGGATAAAATCTGAGACCCTTACCATGGCCTCTGAGGCCCCCCACAACTTGGCCCAGCACAGCGGCTCCTCGGGCACCTCACAGCGCACCCCGCCTGTCCCAGCCGCCGGCCTGTGCCCCCGGAGCGCGCCAGTGTGCTCCCGTCTCGTTTCCTCTGCCGGAATGTTCTCTCCTTAGATATCTCCATGGCTCGCCCTTCACTGCATTTAGGATCTGCTCAGTCGTTTTCTCCTCAGATGGTTCTTCCCTGACCTCTCTCGGCAAAATGGCCCCTCTCCTGTCACTCTCAACCTCTTACTCGGTTTTCTTTTTCTTGATAGCATTTGTCACTAACCTGAGGTGATCTGTTTACTTATTTCTTGCCTGTCTTCCTCGGCAGAACAGAAGCTCCCTGAGGACAGAGACCTTGTCTGTCCAGCTCACCCACTGCCCTCCATGGCCCACAATCGTGCCTGGCACAGAGGAGTTGCTAGTAGATACTGAATGGATGCAGGAATAATTTGGATTCATTGCATGACTGTCATGGTAAACTCAGAAGAGGAGGAGTAGAGCCAGCTCAGTCCTCTAGCTCCTAAGTACGTGTGCAGCTGAGAGACCAGATGACCTCTGGGCCTCAGATTCTTCTGGGCTTAAGGAGACCCTTTTCATGCTCTGCTGACACATTACTCAGTAGTTGCAGGGGGTTGACCAGCCCTAACACTTCAAATTCTCTTCCTCTGTCCTCCTGTCCTCTTTTGCTCCATCTCCTCTCGAAGTTTTATTGAGCATCTGCTTTCGGCTAGGCACCACGCTAGACACTGAGAATACAAAAATGTATACCATACAATTCCTGTCTTTAGGAATTTCACAATTCCACAAAGGAGATGTACCACAAACCATAAAACAATGTGATAAGCGCAACAGTGGATAAAATGCACGCCACACAATGGTGGAACCAGAAATAAAGAGCAACTTTGAGGGAGAGCTTCTTCATGGAAGCTCGAAGGCTAGGAGCCTGCTGAGAATGAGAACATCATTCCAGGTTCTGAGGAAGTGTGTCCAATGTCATGGCACACAGAGGGACCAGGGGTAGGGGGGGAACGGTGGGGGACATGGTATAGGAGGGGCCAGGTGCACAGGATCCCAGGAGCGTTTGCAGGAGACTCCATGTAGGAAGAGTTCTAAGCCAGGGAATGATGTGACCGAATGTGTGTTTTGCTAAGTTACTTCTGGCAGCAGGACTGTAAAAGGCTGGAGAGGAAGGACCGGAAGTCAGATCGTGACAGCACTTTCGGGGTTTGAACTGAGAAAGGGATGGTGAGGAGAAGGGGAGGAGGCCCATCTGAGAGTGTCGTTAGGGGCAACTGCTGGACCTGGGGTCCAAATGGACCGGAGTAAGGAGAAGAGCGGCAGGGTCTCTGTGAGCGCAGGGTTCTGGTTGGGAGGGTGCCGTTCACCAAGACACGGAAGACGGGAAGAGAAGAGGGAAGTGGGAGATAGAGTCTGAGGTGAGTGGCAGGCATCCGGCTGATGATCTCCAGCAGGAGAGCTCCGAAGAAGCCCAGGCCCAGAGAGAGATCTGGGGCTCTGTGGCCGCTTGTAGGTGGCCGTTAGAACCACAGTGCCATGCTCTGGTGCTTCGGGAAGAGTAAGTGCCCTGTAGGGAGAAAATGAGGACTAAGGACAGAACCACTTTTCAGAGCAAAGGAACCAGTCAAAGAGGTGTCGGGGGATGATCAGAGAGAATGAGAAGAAAGTGGCATTTCAGGAGCAAAACCACATCAAAGATAGTTTCAGGAGGACGGGAGGTTAGTGCTGTCAAATACTACACAAGAGTCAAGTCTGAGGAGGACCAGGGCGTGTTCTCTGGGTGTGACAAGGAGGCGATGCGTAACCTGTGGGGAGGTGAGCGGAGCGGCGGGAGCAGAGCCCGGCAGCTGCGGGAGGAAGGAGCACCGAGGCAGTGTCATCAGTAAGGTCAGGTCATTTAAGGCACGCATTTAGGGATGCAGTTACATCCTGACTTCTTCAATCACCACTGCAGAGAAACAATTTTACATCTGAAAGCAGGTTTGAGCATTTTTTTGGTATCCAGTAGAATTTTCTTAAAATGGAAATAGTCTTTCCCCAAACAGTCCAATTTCTAGTCTGTTCATGCTTATTCAACCTTCCCCGTCAGTGGTGCTGCTGGGGACAGAGAATGATAGAAGGAGGTTTGAAGGGACTGTGCTGCCCCCTGCAAGACCTGCCATATGTAAATATAGGTGTACCCCACCATTCCAACCTGATAGTTCACTGAGGAAGGGTGAATGTGCACATATCCATCATTCTTGGTGACAAACTTCAACTCATCTGATTTGGGTTGCATTCTGACAGCTCCGGTACTGGTCTTCTGAAATTTCCCTTCTGGGCTTTTCACCTAAACAACAGGTATTTTGGGGGGGGGGGGAATATATATATATTTATATATATATGAATATATTATATATTTTTTCATGATAGGAAGCATCCCTTGGCACAAAACCAGTCTTGTCTGAATGCTTTTGCTGTTTCTTCCGTTTCCTTTTGAAAGCAGTATAAGCATACTTTCCCCCCTTTTCTGTTTTTGAACCACCAAGAAGTGTGGATGAGGTGCAGCAGCTCTGGGAGACTATACCACACACCAGCCACATGGGGGTGGACAGACGTTGCTACTGGAGGTCTGCACCGAATCTCAGCTGCAGAGATCCAGCTGGGAACAGTGGAGCAGGAATCTGCTTCAATCCTAATCCAACTTTTCCCAATGTATTTCTTTCCAAAAGAGGGAAAGAATTATATGAATAAACACATTGTTTCATTTGAAAAGAAAAAGTTTATGTGCACATATACATACATATGAATTATCCATATATATGTTTTGCAAAAATAATACACTGTTACTATAGAAAGTAACATATTAGGAAAAAAGAAGAAAATAAAGATACCCTGTAATCACATGATTAAGAGATAACTAGCACTATATTTGATGAATATTTTAGTTTTCGGTGCTAGATTTGTTTATATATACAAAGAAAACTATAAACATATAATATAAATAAAAATATACACGTATTGAAACTAATGTAGGATCATTTTCTACAATCTACTTTTTAAACTTAATACATTGAGAACATCTTTCCATGTTATTAAATATTTTCTTAAAACGTAATTCTAAATGGCTATACCTAGTTATGAGGATCTATAATAATTTCACTAATAAATTCCCTATTATTGGTACCTTAGATTGTTTGCAATTATAAACAGAGCTAGAATGAACATTCTCCTAGCTGTATTTTTATGCATACATGCAATTATTTCCTAATCAATAAGTCCTCAGAAATGAAATCTAGAATGGGTGTATCAATTTATACTCCCACTAAGAGTGAGGGGGTTCATTGTGGGGGGCTTCTGACAGCACCAGTATTACAATTTTTAAAAACTTGTGTCACATTGTAATCGCCCAAAGCCCATAGTTTACCTTAGGGTTCACTCTTGGTGGTGTATATTCTATGGGTTTGTGCAAATGTATAATGACATGCACGTATTACGATGGTATCATGCAGAGTCTTTTCATTGCTCTAAAAATTGTCTATGCTCTGCCTATTTGTTCTTCCCAATCCTTGGGGTTTTTTTGGGTTTTTTTTCCTGTCTCCATACTTTTGCTTTAAATGATTTTTTAAAATAAATTTCAAATGGTTTGAAAAGCATGCAAGTACCGAGCAGAAAATGTGCCAGAAATTCATCCGCAGATGTGAACCGAGCATTTAACAAAATGTTAAATGAAAAACAATTTAGCACTCTGACAAATTCATAGTCTTTCTAAGTTTGACAAAGACTGGATAATTAAAACTTAGGTAAAAGTCCAACAGCACATATAGGAGGGTTTTCCAGAAGGCTGGCCACAGGTGGTCCCGTGGCAGAGCCCTGGCTTGTTTGATTTTGTTCTTACCTAACTGTAGTCCAGAGCAGAGGCCGAAATGGAAACTGTAGTAGAATCAAGCGTCTATCTAATATAGAAGGCTGGTTATGCACACGTTAGCTGGCAGGGTGACATCTATGTCCATTTAAATTTCTAGAATGTCATGTCAGAAGGATTAAAAAGGCACCTCATTTTATACAATAAATGTGTTCTTGAACAATGTTATCTGAACAGATTTGGGGAACTGAAGGACTGGAAATGTATACAAAGTTTAAAAGGCTCTGTGTGTCTTTGTATGTATCTCTTTAAGATGATTAATGTGTATGTCTTAACTTATGTCCCTTGGCTACAGATCAAACAAGAAGTGGGAGGAACTAGGAAAAACATTTTGTTACCTGCACTACATTTGGATAAAGAGCAGCACACAGCATTGCTGATATCAGCTTGGGGTTCTCAGCATTTGAGTTTGCCTATGAGAGAAAGACAGCATTGATCTTATAAGTAATGTGGCTACTTCTGTTTGTACCCTGGAATTTACCATTATATTTCATTGGATTTCTATCTTAAAACAAAACAAAACTAAATTAAAATACCTAATTTCTATCTTTTTGCTAGAAAAATTCTTTCTTTCTAAGTAAAAAATAAGTCTACCAGACCATATTCACATAGGACCCATTCCAAGAAGCCCACAGTAACTCTGGGTCTCTGCAAAGCAGTTACAAAGCCAGTGTTCCTAAGGATCAGTGGACAGAGATTCTTGCTCATGAGATGCTCATGATCTGCAGAAAGTACTAACTGCACTGAGAACAGAGAAGCATCAGGTTCATCTTGAAGAAGCGTTCTTCCTTGGTCATATAAAAAAAACTATTCTTGGTTGGAAAAAGGCTGGTGTGATTTAAGAAGACATTATTGAAACATCTATTTCACCTCTCATAAGCTTATCAAGAACCGGTTTGGGGGCGCCTGGGTGCAGCAGTCGGTTAAGCATCCGACTCTTGGTTTCAGCTCAGGTCGTGATCTCAGGGTGGTGAGATCAAGCCCTGAGTTGCTCTCCCCTCTCCCTCTGCCCCTCCCGCTTGTGCTCTCTCTCTCTCAAATAAATAAATAAATCTTAAAAAAAAAAAAAAAAAAGAACTGGTGTGAAATTAAAAAAAAAAAACAATAGTAGCAACAATTAACAGAAAAACCCTTCTGTTTTTAGGAGTGTTTCCTGACACTTATTTGTGGAAAGAAAATCAAGAATTTCACTAAGCCCACTTCTCAGTGGGCTTAAGTAAAAAATTAAGTGAGTTAATATACTACCCATGTGCTAATTAAAGAGAAATAAAAGAACTAACTACACATTCTTTACCTCTTCTCCTGTGGCGTCCAAGATACCATCTCCTCCTTGGGCCCTTTTCTCAATTTCCCTTGCTCTGAGTCCCTCCTTTACAAAGCCTATATCTGATAACAGTTCAGTGAATTGTCGTTTGAGGCTGGCCATTTCCTGAAAGAAATGGAAAAAATTCTTTAAGGCTAGGCAGCAGCAAGTCAAAGAAGTGCAGAGTCTTTACTTCAGTGGATAGTAGTGAGGCTCCTATGGGTCATCAGACAGGTATGAAGATTGTCTTGTCTGGTCATTTCCAGAAGGGCACTTGTTACTTTGACAAACCAGCAGACAGAGTGAAAGAGTTACACAGAAATTCAACCAATTTCGGAAAACCTGAGGATCATTTATTTAACTCTAAATCACAGTTTTTAAAAACACATTCATCGGAATTGGGGTAGGTCTGACTTTACCGGCAATTCTTAGGACAGCAAAAAATACAGTTTACTTTGGACCCCCATTCAAGGTGCTGTGACATTGTCTAGTTTTCCCTACTTACATTTCTGCTCTGGTCCCCTTAGTTCCTCACTGGAGCCCAGAGTGGTTAGTGTTCTCTCTCAATGGATGCAGAACACCCAGCTCAGAACTTACTTTCTAGTACCTTGTGATCTCTCTGGCTCACATCTTTTCCTAGGAATAAGGACCTTATTAAGTGGTTTAGATTTAGACACCCCTTTGTGTAGCTGAGCACAAGTGTGAGAAAGAAAAGAACAGACCTCCTTCTCTTCTGGCCACTGTTCAAATAGAGGCTGTGTATCAGATGATAGGGAAGGAGGTAAGGACAGTCAAAGAACTGAGAGCCAAGCAATACTACCCTGTCTCCTGATGACAGCTTAAGTATTTTCTTGAAATGTCTCACGTACACATGGATAACCTGGCAAAATACAGCTAGGACTTCTCTATCATGACAAGGTTTTAACTGATATCTTAATAAATCTTAATATCTTTAGTGAGAAGAGGAAACTCTAATGGACCTTCCAGATCATGGCAAAATGTACATACATCCTGAACATTCATAAGAAATGTAATCTGAAAGAAATATCACTTTACACTTAAATATTAATGACTTGAGGACATATCTACAACTGCACCTTCCATATAACATACCCTTCAGACCAGTGGTTCTCAACCCTGGCTGCATACTAGAATCCCTGGGTGCACCCAACGACAATAAACAGATGTAACTGGCCTGGGGTGGAACCTGGGCATTTTTATTCATTTATTTTGTTAAGCCTCCTCAGGTGAATCTAATGTGCAGCCAAGATTGAAAATTACTGCTTTTGGTGTCCTTAGAACAAAGCTTGAGCCCGTGTCCTCTCACGATGCCTCGCTGTAGTACACCTCACGGCAGAGGAGAATGAAGGCCAATAGTGGGATGCTTCTGAAGTCTCTTACTTCGTTTTATTTTTTATTTATTTATTTTTAAAAGATTTTATTTATTTATTTGACAGAGAGAGACACAGCGAGAGAGGGAACACAAGCAGGGGGAGTGGGAGAGGGAGAAGCAGGCTTCCCGAGGAGCAGGGAGCCCGATGCGGGGCTTGATCCCAGGACCCCGGGATCATGACCTGAGCCGAAGGCAGACGCTTAACCGACTGAGCCACCCAGGCGCCCCTCATTTTAAATAACCAATTCATTCACTTCTGTGTTTCTTCAGTGAATCTTTACTGAGCGTCAGCTGTGTGCTAAGCACCGTTCCTGGCACTGGGGATACACTGTCGAACAACACGGTAACGTCTCAGCTCTGAGGGAGCTTGTGGGATAGAGAGATAAATAAATAAATGTCAGGTAGGGGTAAGCACTAAGGACATTAATTTTGTGTTCTATTCTAGGACATCTTTTAATAGGAAAGCAAAGTCCTTCCCTTTCCCCAGCCTGAAAATCTCTGAGTAAAACAGATGCTTTACAAAGCTGTGTACCGCCATTACTCTGGCTTCTCCTACCACCGTGGAAAGGTGCCAACAACACTGTCCCAACGGAGGACAGAGCCCTCTCCACTATGGCCCAGAAGATAAGAAACCTTCTCTTTCTTGTACACTCATTATTGACACATCTCAGCCTCTGATGGACATAAGGAAAATGAACAAAACCTGGTTCAGGACTCATTCTCTGCTTTTGTGGAGAAGGTAAGGAGCTTGGCGATGGTCACAGACTGCTCTGAGAATATGATGAAAGCTATGGTCCCTCTCTCCACAATAAAGCACATATGTATAAGCATCTGATTTTGCATATAATTTCAGGGGTTTATGGATCCAGGTTAAGAACGCCTGGTAGAATTCCTGAAAAAACTGACTTCCGGTAAGCAGTAATCTTCACAGTGTCGTATTCTCCTATCCTCCACATAAGTAAACACAGATTCATTGAAAAGAGGAAAAGTGGGTCAGTTGAAAGGTTCAGTGCAGAAGGCCTCATGTCAGAGGATGTAAAACAGGAGTGTGTTTTACACAGCGGATAAAGCCAAGCATATTTCAGAAATGATACTTTTAATGTGAGGCAGGACAAGGGAGACAAAGTTGCAACACCCTCTGGTGTGTGGCTACAATAGAAAAATGAATGAAAACAAACTGCCACAGAAACAACTCACCTGAAGAACTCTTCCAGACAAGAAGTTCTGTCTGCAGTAATTGTAACTTGCACGCATTCCTTCTTTCGTACTTAGCTGCCATCCCTAAATTTTGGAGAAAATAAAAGTGAACTTACTCTTTAGTGCCAATTCCGTTAATATACCTCAGCTATTGGGGCGCCTGGGTGGCTCAGTCGTTAAGCGTCTGCCTTCGGCTCAGGTCATGATCCCAGGGTCCTGGGATCGAGCCCCGCATCAGGCTCCTTGCTCTGTGGGAGGCCTGCTTCTCCCTCTCCCCCTCCCCCTGCTTGTGTTCCCTCTCTCGCTGTGTCTCTCTCTGTCAAATGAATAAATAAAAATCTTTAAAAATATATATATATATATATACCTCAGCTATTAAGTTATATACTTACCTTATATGCTCGTAGAAGAGCCAGATAGTCGCTGTTTGCAAATGCAAATTCTAGCTTTTTCTGGTTAGCTTCCTCTTTTTTATCCCAGGGAGATACCTAAATGAGGAAAACCAGGTTTGAAGGACACATTTTACCTGAGGTTTCTTTCTTTTTTTTCCTTCAAGATTTTATTTTTAAATAATCTCTATACCCAATGTGGGGTTCGAACTTACAACCCTGAGATCAAGAGTTGCATGCTCCACGGACTGAGCCAGCCAGGGGCCCCATGATTTTTGACAAGAATGCCAAGACCATTCAATGGTGAAAGAACAGTCTTTTCAACAAATAGTACTGGGACAACTGAATAGTCATATGCAAAAGAATGAAGTTGGACTCTTACCTCATGCCATTTATAAAAATTAATTCAAAATAGACCAAAGACCTTAATGTAAGAGCAAAAACTATAAAACTCTTATGGGGCGCCTGGGTGGCTCAGGTGGTTGGGTGTCTGACTCTTGATTTCGGCTCAGGTCATGATCTCAGGGTTGTGAGATCGAGCCCCACGTCGGGCTCCAGGCTGAGCGTGGAGTCTGCTTAAGATACTCCCTCTCCCTCTGCCCCTTACCCCACCCCCACTAAAAAATAAATAAAAATAAAACTATAAAACTTAGAAAAAACATAGAGATAAATGGAATAAAGCTTCATTAACTTTGGATCCGGCAATGGATTTTTTTTGAGTGTAGTTGACACACAATGTTACATTAGTTTCAGGTATACAACATAGCGATTTGACAAGTCAGTAATTGATACATTATGCTATGCTCACAAGGGTAGCTACCATCTGTCATCATACAACACTATTACAATATTGCTGACTATATTCTTTATGCTGTGCCTTTTATTCCCATGAGTTATTCATTCTATAACTGGAAGCCTGTATCTTCCACTCCCCTTCAGCCATTTTGGCAATGGGGTCTTTTTTTTTGTTTTTAGGATTCTTAACTATGACAATGGAAGCTCAAGGAACAAAAACTGGATAAACTGGACTTCATCAAAATTAAAAACTTTAGTGTTTCAAAGGACATATCAAGAAAGTGAAAAAGGTAACCCAGAGAATGGGAGAAAATATTTGCAGATCATATTTCTCATAAGGGACCTGTATCCAGAATATATAAAAACTCTTACAAATCAATATTAAAAGATGAATAACCCAATTAAAAAATGGGCAAAGGATCTGAATAGACATTTCTTGAAAGAAGATATACAAATGGGAAATAAGCAAATGAAAAGGTGTTTACTATCATTAGCCATCAGAGAAACACAAGTCGAAACTACAAATTCACACCCCCTAGGATGATTATAATAAAAAAGTCAGATAATAACAAGTGTTGGTGAAGATGGGGAGAAATTGCAACCCTGATAAAAGGTTGGCAGAATGTAATGTGCAGCTACTCTGGAAAAAGAACTGGAAGTTCCTCAGAAAGTTAAATATAGAGTTACTATTTGATCCAGTAATTTTACTCCTAGGTATATACCCAAGACAAATGAAAACATATGTCTACATAAAAACTTGTACATGAATGTTTACCAGCAAAGGTGGAAACAATCCCAAATGTCCATCCAGTGCTGAACGGATAAACAAAATGTGGTACGTCCACACAAAGGATATTATTTGGCAAAGGAACAGAGTACTGATCTGTTACTATGTTTTAGTGCATATGTTACCTGTTACTATGCTGTAACATAGATGCACCTTAAAAGCATTATGCTAAGTGAAGAAGCCAGTCACAAAAGACCATATATTATATTATTTCATTAATGTGAAATGTCTGGAAGAGGTAAATCTATGAAGACAGAAAGCAAACTGGTGGTTGCCTAGGGCTGTGGTGGATGAGGAATTAGAGGGGGGAAGGGGAGTGACTGCTAAGGGGTTTCTTAATGAGGTCATAGAAATGTTCTAAAACTGACCATGATGAGGACCACATAAAATTACTGAATGTACAATTTAAATGGGCGAATTATATTTCAATAAAGCTGTTAAAAAAAAGTGGTCCAATGTATTTACTGCCTGTTAAAATCATGCTGGGGCGCTTTTGTTTGCTTGCATTTTCTGATTTTTCTTTAATGAGCATGGTGGAGCAGATACAATAAAAAGCACATTTAGGTTATTTCAATAAGTTGGATCTTCAGTTCTTAATCTTTATTTGAGGCATGGATTTCTTTGAGGATCAGACAAAAGTTATAGACATTGCGACCTAAGACTTCCCATCTATCATCCTCATAAGAAAATGTGTGGGCAGGCTCACATAACCCTGAATCCCCCCATGGTCCCCTCAGAGACCTCTGGACTCCAGTTTAGATGAATGTTGTTTACTTACAAAAGGAGACTTAAAAGCCAAACTGGCAGCAATGGTGAGGGCAGGATCCAGACAGCGGAAGATAGACCCAAACAGCATCAGTTTGCCGATTCTCACATCCACGGGCAGAGAGGCCAAGTGATACCCTAGGGGGGTCAGCTTTTCATCTGGAGTTAACGCTCCTAAGTCTCGTAATCGTATTTTTGAGGCACGGAGAGAGTCAGTGTGTGGCGGCTCAATGAGCCGAGAGAATACAGACTGGAGATTGTGAGTGCTAAACATCTCTAAAATTTTAATTCTACAAAAAGAAAACAAAATAGTAATTTGTCCATTTTATTTCTGGAGAGATGACACAGAGGAGTAAGCTTCTTTCTTGAATGAAAATAGTTGGTAATTTCCCAGACATACGCTTTCATAAGCCAGACAATGCTAAATACATTTTCTTTTTCTTTTGGGGGGGGAGGGGCAGCAGAAGAGGGAGAGAGAGAATCTTAAGCAGACTCTGAGCTGAGCATAGAGCCCAAAGTGGGGCTCGATCTTCCCACCCCGAGATCATGACCTGAGCCGAAATCAAGAGTTGGACACCCAACTGACTAAGCCACCCAGGTGCCCCTGAACTGTTTTTAAATCGTATGTACCATGTAATTACATTTTCCCCTCTCTCATCCTCCCTCATGGGTCATTCAACTTCCAAAACTTTCTCAGATCTCTCCGCTCCTCTTCATTTGCACTGTTACTACCTTAGTTCAAAGCAACTGCTTGCCCAACTTCTTAAGACCTGACTGTGGACACTTAAAAGCAGGGCCTGAGTCTTGTATCCTATCTCTAGTGCTTACCTCAACCCCTGGCAAATGGAAGGCTTTCAAAATATACCTGCTGGATAAAAGGAGAGCTATAACTTCTTTGTACTAGTGACTTTTTGCTTTGGGTTATTATTTTATGGGCATACTCCCTCAAAGCAGTGACTGGGTCAGAGGGCATGGGTTCTTACTAATGCCAACCACATTTTCAGAAACGTTGAACCAAAGGTTGCCCAGCTTCAATAACATTGAGTTCAGTCATTCATTCATTAAATCCTATTTTATGAAATTTGTTCTTTTTTGTTCATCAGGTAAATAAGGGTGTTTCTCAAGTTGTTTTTGTTCACTTTGCTCTGATAATGAGGCTGTAGATCTTTTTGCCTTTTATGATTTAATATGGTGTTGCCAATATTACACACAATTGGTGTAGGAGAAATTTCTTGATAAGTTAGATTACTTTCCTGAGTTACAAATGTATTCTTAAGCTCTATTTTAGGGCCATTCTTTGCAATGTAAGAGATCTTCATGTGCAGAAAGTTAAAACGAATGGTAAAGGCAACACTGAAGAGCTCTTCCTTTGCAAATGAGTGAATTCATCCATGTCCACTCTCAGCAAAATGTCTCCTACTAAGAAGAAGAACCCACGGGACTTCGGGTGAGAAACATGTAGACCTTCCGGAAGCCAGAACACAAAGATCAAGGTGTACCTCAGACACAGCTGTTCCAACGGCACTCTTTGGATCTCTGGCAGCTGCTGCTTTAACAGCTGGTGATTGAAGTGATGGCTGGTGAATAAGTGGAAGCAGACCCCAGAGGCAACCCGGCCCGCTCGACCCTTTCTCTGCAGAGCGTTGGCTTGAGAGACAAAAGTATCCTCTAGGCTCTCCATCCCTTTGCTGGCGTCGTATCTACAGAGAAAAAGAAAATGGAAAAAGGAATTATTTTATAAAAACATGGCTAAGACCCTGCTTAGCATGGACAGAACAGATGCACGACCTTACTTCCACTGAAGGACAAGTGTCCTGTGTGTTCTCGGGTAGTTCAGTCTGTGGTGGGAGCACACAGCGTGAATTTCAGTGGCATCAAATGTTGGTGAACTACATACAGTTCCTTTATGCGACCTTTTCTTTTTTTCTTTTTCTTTTTTTGTATTTATTTGACAAATAAAAACTATATACTTAAGGTGTACAATGTGATGTTTTGATATATGCGTACACTGTGAAATGGTTACCGCAATCAAACTAATGAACACATCCATCACCACCTAGATCACCTCTTTTTCACTCAAGCACATGTAAAGCGTATGGAAAAAAGAGAGGAAAAATAATTACTTCCAAGGTAAAACCTGAAAACTTTCCACCACCGTTTGACTTTGAGACTAGGGCCCCGGTACAGAATCACTCATATATACCCACGTAGTTTTCCTAAAACATTTTTCAAACGGCAATCCGTGTCGCTCGAGAGCATCGTCATTGACATGTCACTCTCACTGAGGCATCTTTAACCCTCCTCTACTGTGCCAAAGGAGAATACCTCTTCTCTTTCATTTTCCCAGAATCAATGACATAGACAACATCGTCGATGGTTATGGATGTCTCAGCAATGTTGGTGGAAATTATAATCTTTGTTACACCCACAGGGGGTTTTACAAACACCGCCTGCTGCTCTTCACTGGATAAAGACGAATGAAGTGGGTGAACCACACATCTGAAAGGAAAGAGAAGCACATTTAGTGTCCTAGCACTAAAGGCTGAAATTGGATTCATGGTGGGTGAATTTCTATTAAAATCAGCAACAGGACTCCAAGTATCAGCAGCTTCTCTACAATCTGCCCTTCTAAATGGGAAGGTTCCTTCCAAGCCTTACAAAACAGGCACTCAGTTCTATGAACTAGAAACCTCGCACCACCTTGGGAAAAACTGGAGGGTAACTCAGTAGTAAATGATCAAGAAGGACTATAGTTGCTATTCTACAAGTAACAAGCCTAGAGCACACTAACAGTAGAGAATCGTTTTTCCTCTGTCTTTAAATCCAGAGAATAAGAGGCAGTGATGTATGCTCAGATGCTTCGTTCTTGTATTTCTAGGGAGCGTTCAACCCTTCAGGACTTGTCCCCTTGGGTATGAAAACACACATCTTGCTACTGGAAAAGAAACTGTAACAAATTACTTTTTTCTCAAATGGCAGCATTTCTTTTCTTTTTTTTTTTTTAAAGATTTTATTTATTTATTTGACAGAGAGACAGAGAACACATAGGCAGAGAGGCAGGCAGAGGGAGAGGGAGAAACAGACCCTTCACTGAGCAGGGAGCCCGACGCGGGGCTCGATCCCAGGACCCTGGGATCATGACCTGAGCCGAAGGCAGCCGCCTAACCGACTGAGCCACCCAGGCGCCCCAAATGGCAGCATTTCTTTGTTTTACTCACACTGGCTTCTCCCATGCCCCCTACGTGGCAACTGAAATCACAGGCAATTTTGCTGAGTCACTATGCTAAGTGAAGAGAAATATTTTTATTTAATGGAATGGGAATGATTGCTTCCCTGGAACAAATAGGTCTGTCTCCTTCCAGCTGGCATGCACAAACATATTCTTGAGGAGTGAAACCAGGGTCTAAAGAGGGTGATGGCTGTCAGAGACCATTCTGGTTAGTCATCTGGTTAGTTAAGGATATGGAAAGCAATTAACTTACCGATGACTGCGTCTGTTGTTGAAAAGAGAATTAGATTGTAGCTGTTCATATAGCATTTTGATTTCTGCTAGTCCCGGTAAAAATACAAGTATAGCACCTGGGTACATAAAAAGAATCAATGTGATAGATGCAAAAAAGGAAAAACTAATATGGACTATAGAGCTATTTTAAATTTTTAAAAATGTAATAATCTGAGATTTTTTCCCACTGCCAATTTTCTTTGTAAAGTCCCCAGGGACTTAAATGGATAGCAGTGTTTTTCATACATTTTCTGACTTAACTCCAAAATGAATGGGGTATTATTATCTTTCCACAAGAGGAAAAACTGAAGTGTAGAAAAATATAATACCTTAAGTTATACAAGAATCATTACCAAAGCTCTTTAAACATACTTCTACTGTGCACTGGGCACTGACATTGTTTTTCTAGGAGGAGTTATCCTGCTAATCTTGTAAGACAGGAAGACTCTTCTATTAGTAAATAAAATCCATAAACATTTCACTAGAAATGAGAAAAAGAAAATACAATTGGCTGGCCAACCTGAAAATCTAAATTCAGATATATGGTGGAGAGGCAGCACATTAACTAACCATGACATATTAACAGTTTATGGGCTTTTAAATTTTACATTAAAGAAAATAAACAGTGATAACTAAAAATAGAATATTTCTGTGGCAAGAGTGGGCACTCAGCAAGTCACCTTCTTTTGTGCTTTATCCCGAGAGGAAACTGACACTATCTTCACTAGCCCCTCCTTTAATCCCACAAATATTTATTGGGTGCCTATGTCAGCTCTGTGCTAGGTACAGTGAAATATAAACCGAAGATCTGCCCACAAGGAACACAGGACCTATTATTTATCACAGTTATTCTCCCAACGAAGTAAATAAGGAAACTAAATTATTACAAAAATGGAACCCTGAAGGAGGCAAAAGATATCTTTGAGGGTTAGTTTCAACACTTCATAGTATACAAAGCATGTTTACATACACTATCTCATTTGATCCTCACAACCACCCATTAAGGTTATTAGTACTTTCAAAGTGACTCAGTAACTTGGCCAGGCGACAGTGTTAGTTAAGAGTGGGGCCTGACACAAACCTAAGGTTTCGGGCACCAAACCCATGCTCTTTCCATTACACGTTCCATGTTCCTCTCTACTAAAATACCACAAAATTTAAGAGTGGTAAAATTGGCTCAGGTCATGATCTCAGGGTTGTGATCTCGAGCCCCTCAATAGGCTCCGTGCTCAGCGGGGAGTCTGCTTAAGTTTCTCTCTCCCTCTCCCTCTGTCCAACCCCCATCTTCCCCATGCTCTCTCTTTAAAATAAATAAATAAATCTTTTTTTTTTTAAGATTTTATTTATTTACTGGAGATGCTCCATGTCACAACCCTGACATCACGACCTGAGCCAAAACGAAGAGTCAGTTGTTTAACTGACTGTGCCACCCAGGCACCCCATAAATAAATCAAATGTTTAAAAAAAAAAAAGAGTGATAAACATATGGATGGGAAAAATTTTTTTGTCTATTTTTTTTTTTTAAAGATTTATTTATTTGACAGAGACACAGCGAGAGAGGGAACACAAGCAGGGGGAGTGGGAGAGGGAGAAGCAGGCTCCCCGCTGAGCGGGGAGCCCGATGCAGGGCTCGATCCCAGGACCCTGGGATCATGACCTGAGCCGAAGGCAGACGCTTAACGACTGAGCCACCCAGGCGCCCCTGAATTCACGTAATTTTCTAACAGTTCTTTTTGTCTGCCATGCCTGATGTTTTTCAACAATCATCTTTTCCTTTGGGATGAAACAAGACATTCAGCCCAGTGATAATGCATTAGCCGACACTGACTACTTGCCGAGACATAACAAACTTCAATCCTTTCATGCGGCTCATACGGCTCTATAGAAAATACCACGTGATGATTACATCTATGCAGAGGACGGCAGCCATTCCCACTTCTCTAAAGCACTGCGTAGTGAGCACAGGATGGAACTGTTTGATCAACTTACGATCACCCAACAATGGCTGCATCTATTCATGTGACAAATATTTACTCTGTACCTAAATATTCCAGGTGCCGTCCTAGGGTCTGAGGAACACACTGGTGCACGATAAATCCTTATTCTTAAGGAGTTTGCATTCTATTGAAGGAAACTGTCAGTAAGCAGAACTATAATTCTGGATATTGTGAAGTGCTATATTGAAAATGAAAATCACTTTTGGATATCATGCTAGAGTAAGGGGTAGGTGGTGAGAAAACAGATATGGTGGTCAGAGAAGACTTCTCTGAAGAGAAGATATTTGACAGAAACCTGAGTGATGGGAAGGATTCAGTAATGAGAAGACTTGGGGGATCAAGGACTGCAAGTGAGGTTAAGAAGGCCACTGGGATGGGAAGACAGCCAGCAAGGGGAAAGTAGTAGCAGGAGTAACAGTGATCTCAGCAATAATAACGATGATGTATGTTATAATTATAATGTTACCATTATTAGGGATAGTAGATACCATATGCCAGGCACTATGCTAAGTGCTTTACATATGGTTTCTTTCTCACTTTTTAATTTTTTTTATTATTATGTTATGTTAATCACCATACATCATTAGTTTTTGATGTCTTTCTTACTTTTTAAAAAAGATTTTATTTTTAAGTAATCTCTACACCCAACACGGGGCTCAAACTCATAATCCTGAGATCAAGAGTCACATGTTCCACTGACTGAGCCAGCCAGGCACCCCCTACATATGGTTTCTTTTAATCCTAAAAATAGCTATATGTCAGAGGAATTATGATTGTCTTCATTTCACAAACAAGGAAACTGAGGCAGAGCAAGGATAAGGACTTTATCCAAGACTACACGTTCCTGAGTAGCAGAGCTAGAAGTTTATCAGACGCCAAAGCCGGTTCTTTTAACCCTCCTGCCCTGTGACCTCCATGTACAGAGTCTTCATGGGATTCAAACACTCATTACCAGACTCCCATTTAGCCCGGGGCTGAGTGTTTACTATGTGGATCACCCAAGCCTTATTTTCAGCTTTCTTCCTTTTGGACTTTGTATTGTTAACATCTTTTTGCTCAGTGGGAAACAAAAGAGTGCTGAACAAAAAGGAGTTGGTGAACCTCAAAAAGTAAAAGGTAAAATTTCCCCCTGAAAAGCCTAATAAGCAACCTTATATGCAATTGGGGGTGAAAAAGTAAGGGTGGGGGCAAGGGTTCCAGGAAGGGAGACTGCCCCCACAGCACCCACTCTATCTCAGTGAGTGAGCTATCTTCCCTTTTGCCGTCTTACAAACAAACTAAGACAAGAAGCGGTTACCTGGAGGGTAGGAGTGCTTTCCATCGACAATCCACTCTAACAAGGCCTCTATTAATTCAAGATTCACCTTTTCGAAATCCATGATGGACATTGTTTTGATGACCGATTTGCTAACCCCTGAAAGAAAGGTAAAAATCAGAAGGATAATTATACCTTATTAAAGACAATGATGCCTGTGAACTAGGTGAGTCTCTTGATTTAATGACACAGATGTTCACATTTATGCACCGAAATGAATCGTTTTCTTTCAGTCTCTCAGAAAATACATGTTTACGAGGAGCACTTTTTGCTTGAACAATGACTCAAAGAACAGGCACCTGACCCTGCTGGAAAGGCCCAGATTGACCACGTTTTTCTTTCTTCCTTCCCCTCTTTTCTCCATCACACATTTATTGACAATTTAAATCCTAGAAACAAAATTCAAAGTCAAATACACTTTAGAAAGCCCTTCCAGATTCAATCAAGTCATGAGTCAGATCAGATGGAAGTCCAGGTAACAGTGATCCAGGGAAATCAACAGAGACCACAGCTTTTACCAACATCTTCACGACAGTGACTTTTAACCTTTAGGTTCCTTTGAGAAAAGGACAAAAGTTCTGGATCTTCCCTGAAAAATACATGTGATTTTAATGGCTTCACCAACAACCCCTGAATTCTAGTCACAGACTTTCAGGTTAAGGTCTCCAGTCCCCTTTTAATTTATCTGAGGCCTAGTGACAGATACAGTTCTTTGGGCTATACTGTGTGCTTGAGCTCTTTTCAAAACAAATAGCATATTCTTGGGGAGACTAACTCTCCAAAGACCGCTGGCCTTTCTTCTCAGGTCCTCTTAATAGCCCATCGCCCTGAATAGTCTAACTGGAACAAAATAGCTGCAGGTGATATGAAGGAAGGGAAGCTTCCTATATTATGCTGAAGTTTGAAGAGGGGCAAAAGCAGTTTTAAACAATGTTGTTCTGGCAGTGTAAACCCTATGTTGGTCAAACATGAAAAGAAAGGATGGGGTTGGGTGTGGAGGGCAGAGAAGGAATCATTTTTATATGTCAAGATTCCAAAAAGCAGACTTTTCAAAAAGGAGAAGGATTAGCTAACACAAAAAAGGAGAGTGAATATAATTTTTTAAAAACTTTTAATAGTTTGGCAGTTTTTGCTAATCAATTATACACTTAAAAGGACTGACTATTATTATTATTTAACTAGAAAAAGTTTTAAAAATTGAGCTCAGAAACATTATTTAATTTTCTGAGGAGAGAGCCTTGAGATCAACCAGCCCCGGTCTTTTCTTGGTACAGGGAGCGGTCTGCCCACTACCAGACAGAAGCTACTGGCAGACCCGGGTTTCTTGACCACAAATCTTCCATCCTCCTCCTTCAGAAAGAAGTTCTCAGAAGTGCTTTCTGAACTTTAGTAACCTGTGTGCTTGAAATTAGAAAGGCCTGGTTTCGATCCAGGCATAATTTTTATTTATTTTAAAAAAGATTTTATTTATTTATTTTAGAGAGAGATAGACAGCACAAGTGGGGGGAGGGACAGAGGGAGAGGAAAGGAGAATCTCAAGCAGCCTCCACGCTGAGTGTAGAGCCCGGCATGAAACTCACTCACAACCCTGAGATCATGACTTGAACTAAAATCAAGGGTTGGATGCTTAGGCGCCCCATCCAGTCATAATTTTTATTTTTTAAAAAGATTTTATTTATTTATTTGACAGAGAGAGAGAGATAGCGAGAGAGGGAACACAAGCAGGGGGAGCGGGAGAGAGAGAAGCAGGCTTCCTGCGGAGCGGGGAGCCCGATGCGGGGCTCGATCCCAGGACTCTGGGATCATGACCTGAGCCAAAGGCAGACGCTTAACACTGGCACCCCCAGTCATAATTTTTAAAGAAAATTCTGAAATTTCTGAAATAATTTAATAGAATAAGGAAATGGGAATTATCAGCTGGTGTGATGTACAGAAAGAACACAAACTTTTGACTCAGACATAGTTTAATTAGAATTACAAATGTGCACTCACTAGCTGGGCACTGTGCTATGGATTTGTATTATCTCATTTAATTCCCTAAACAACTCCATTTTATTGCTAAGGAAACAGGTATGGAGAGGACAAGGAACTTGCTCAAGGAACTCTGAGTGAGTGAGCAAGTTGAGCCCAAGTCTATCTGATGCAAGTCTATGCTCTCAACCTTACTTCTCAGGATGTTGGGAAGGTTAAGTGAAATAATGTTTAGGAGCTATGCATACCTTCCTAAACAGCAGAATGCTAGCTAATACCTTAATTCCTGGATGATTACCATTGCCCATGCAGGACTGGGAATATAGTCTTCAGAGGAAGGAGAAAAAGGAAAACTCACTTGTCTCTCCTCCCATAGAAGCAGTAACAGGGAATTAGAGGCTCTTACTCCTTGAAAGGTAAATACCTTTTTTTTTCCCCCCAAAAGGCTAAGGGGGGGGGGTGGTGGCAGTCCAGGGAAGAGAGCAGGAAGGGCAGCTGAGACCTGTCTCTGGTGTAGGCTTTAGGGAAGAAAGCAGAAGTAGTACCCTTGGGGTTTCTATGTGCTCAGCCCAGCTTATCTGTATAGAAGACTATCTAGGAACAAAGAACAGTTAGGTGGGGTCTGGCACAGGAGGAGGGAGCACCTAACAACATATATAAAAATGCTCAGCACAGGGTGGCGCCACAAAAGATGTTATTTGAAAAGCCCATGAGTAATGCTAAAACTAGTGAATAAAATTTTGAGGATATTATAGGATATTTAAATAGTCTCAAATATCTCTCCACAAATGACTTATTAACTATAAAGGGAACAAACAGTAACCACACAGGGGAGACACCTAGCCGACATCACCCTAACCAAGTGATCAAAAATAACACTGCCAATAATGGGACAAACCAACATCCTATGCCTCCTGATATGATGTACCGAGAAGGACTCAAAATTGTTTCTGTGGTTTTCTAACCAAAAATGAAACCCAAAAGGTTAGGTTTTCTAACCTAAATTTAATCCTGGGGAAACATTAGACAAAACCAAATGGAGGGACATTCTACGAAATAACTGGCCCAAACTCCAAAAAATGTCAAGATCTTAAAAGAAAAATACAGGCTGGCGAGTTTTTCCAGATCAAAAGAAACTAAAGACACATAACAACGAATGCAATATGTAATTGTGGGTTGGATTCTGGACTAGAAAAAAATAGCAATAAAGAACATTTTTTAGGGGTGCCTGGGTGGCTCAGTCATCAAGCATCTGCCTTCGGCTCGGGTCATGATCGTGGGGTCCTGGGATCGAGCCCCGCATTGGGCTCCCTGCTCGGTGGGAAGCCTGCTTCTCCCTCTCCCACTCCCCCTGCTTGTGTTCCCTCTCTCGCTGTCTCTCTCTCTGTCAGATAAATAAAATCTAAAAAAAAAAAAAAGGTGTGGTTAGCCTTTAAAAAAAAAGAACATTTTTTAGATAATTGGCAAAGTTAGAATATTGACTATGGATCAAATAATAGTATTATATCAGTTAAATATCTTCATTTTGATCATGTCTGGTGTTTATGCTTTTAAGAAATGCATATTAAAATATCAGGGATTAGGGGACATCATATCTGCAACTTACTCAAAAGGTTCAGGAAAGAAATATATACATGCGCAGAGCAAATAATGATAAAGCAAATGAAGCAAATATTAATAATTGGTGAATTGGGGTAAAGGATATAGGAGAGTTCATTGTGTAGTCCTGCCAACTTTAATTTTGAATTTGCAATCATATCAAAATAAAAAGTTATAAAATAGTGAAGAATATATTTATATTTCACTATTTCCCAATTTTTCTATAATAAACACATCTTTTATAATAAAAAAACCTACTGGTAAATACAGTAACAATTACATCTAATATGTGTTGGAACTGCTATTTTTCTTCTTTTTTTTTTTTTTGGAACTGCTATTCTTCTAAGTCAAAGGTTGTTGGGATGAATTAAGACAATGTAGCTATGAGACAAGAGCCATGTTTTTCTTCCTCTGGATCACTGGTTATCTTTGGCATAACTATAATATTCCCCCAGGAAACGCGTTACCTTTATAGCGGGCCAGGAGCTGCTTGAAATCTAACTGTTGATCTGGCACTGCATCTTTGACAGAATCCTGGGGCTGGAGGTGAAGAGAGAGCCTCAGGTCTTCCTCTACTTCTTCAAATGCAGTTCTGCTGCGCCTTGCTTTCAGCTTCTCCTTTGTCATCTGCTTCATGGAGCGCATATATGGGCTCCCGTCCTGTAACACATACCTGAGGAAGGAAGACAAAGGAATGGGTCTGTGTGTATGTGGGTCTGTTGGCGAGAAATGAAAATTTTCACCGATTTATATGCTCATTCTGAAGAACGTTGCTCTGCTTCTGCCCAATTCGTGTGCTACTCTTCCACCAGTCCAGGGTTCTGCTGGCTAGACCCTATTTCTGGGAGGGAACACACTGGAATGCTTTTGCTTCTGTCTCAAGATCATTCTGGAGGCAGTGAGTCTGAGTTTGAAAGTGAGAGAATAAAGACCAGGAAACTAGTTGAAAGATTAATTTCCCCAGAGATTCACATTCAATGGAAGTGGGATGGGGCCCAGAGAATAACAATTGTAATAAGCTCCCTACGTATGCTTATTGCACACTAAAGTTTGAGAGCCACTGGTTTTAGGTTTTTAGCTTGACAATATTGTACCATTAGATAATCAGAGAATTGGGAGTGGAGCTTATTAGAAATGGAAGAGGCAGGGTGAAGGAGAAAACTTCTGAATTGAATTCAGGTGCCAGACATCAGGGTATTTTACTTCTGGAACTCAGAGGTCAGGAACGAAGATGATGATCTGGGGATTCTTGGCACAGAGGTGACGTTTGAAATCACGTGAGTCTAACAGAGGGATGAAAGAGTTTAACAGTGAGAAGAAATAATGCCAGGATAAAACCATGGGGAGTCTTCAAGGTCAAAAAGTGGGAAGAGGAATCAGGGCTTTCAAAGGAGAAAAATGTATTCAATGGAAATGACCATTTTCTGCCCAGTTCTGAAATTACAGACATCTTAATACTCACACTACACTGCAAGCTCCCTGAGGCTTGCAGGATGATGATGATAATAGCTAACTTTTATAAAGCATTTGCTATGCACCAGGCTCAGTTCTAGGCCCTTTGCACCTATTAACTCCAAGAATTAATTACTCCTTATAACAACCCTGTGAAGCAGCTGTTAATAATATGACCATTTACATATGATGAAACTGAGTCACAGAGAGATTAAGCTACTTATCAATGTTACAGTTAGTAGGTAGAAGGATTTTCTTTTTTTAAATTATCTATTTAGGGGTGCCTGATGGCTCAGTCGGTTAAGCAACTGCTTTCGGCTCAGGTCATGATCCCAGGGTCCTGGGATCGAGCCCCACATCAGGCTCTCTGCTCAGCGGGAAGCCTGTTCTCCCTCTGCCACTCCCCCTGCTTGTGTTCCCTCTCTCACTGTGTCTCTGTCAAAAAAATAAATCTTTAAAAAAAAGTTATCTATTTAAGTAATCTCTATTCCCAACGTGCTCAAACTCACAACCCTAAGATCAAGAGTCACATGCTCCTCCGACTGAGCCAGCCTGATGCCCCTAGTAAGTAGAGGGATTTAAATACTGGCAGTCTATCTGCAGAATTGGTCTTTTTTTTTCTTTCTTTCTTTCTCTTTCTTTCTTTTTTTTTTTAAGATTTTATTTATTTATTTGACAGAGAGAGAGACAGCGAGAGAGGGAACACAAGCAGGGGGAGTGGGAGAGGGAGAAGCAGGCTTCCTGCAGAGCAGGGAGCCCGATGCGGGGCTCCATCCCAGGACCCTGGGATCATGACCTGAGCCGTAGGCAGATGCTTACCGACTGAGCCACCCAGGCGTCCCTGGTCTTTTTCTTTCTTATTAAATTTTCCATATATTTGGTCCCTCATCATTTTTTTTTAATAGACTTCATTCTTCAGAGCAGTTTTAGTTCACAGCAATATTGAGCAGAAGGTATAGAGATTTCCCAATACCCCCTGTTACCCACATATGCATAGCCTCCCTCATTATCAATATCCCCCCACCAGAGTGGTATAATTATTATAACTGATGAACCGACAGTGGTACATCATGAACACCCAAAGCCTATAGTTTACATTAGGGTTCCAGTCAGTACTGACAATATATAATATTGTCTGTGAATTGCAAATAATTGTATAATATTTGCTGAAAGGGGAAAACAAAATGCTCAAGCAGAAAAATTACAGAAAAACGAACACATCTATTAAAATGCTGGCACACTGAGCTAAAATGGTAATTCTTTCAAAGACTTTCATCAAACCTTCATTAATGTCTTCCTTACCTTGTCACAGCAATTGCATCTTCCAGAAAAAACTGATCAACAGGAAATGTGCGACCTAGAAGAACAAGAAAATAAAAGAGAAAAGCCTCAGAATACCTGTTCAACTATCTTGAAATAAATAGTTGGCATATGTAAAATTCTCTTAAAACAAAGCCTGGCACAATAAGGGATGGTTTGTTCTGTGGTCTTACAAATATCAAAAAAGAAAAACAAAAGGTTGGGCGCCTGGGTGGCTAAGCTGGTTAAGAGTCTGCCTTCAGCTCAGGTCATGATCCCAAGGTCCTGGGATCGAGCTCCGCATCGGGCTCCCTGCTCCGCGGGAAGCCTGCTTCTCCCTCTCCCACTCCCCCTGCTTGTGTTCCCTCTCTTGCTGTCTCTCTCTGTCAAATAAATAAATAAAATCTTACAAAAAAAAAAAAGAAAAACAAAAGCTTCTGATGATTGAAATTAGAAGGGATATAGATTCCAGCTTGTAAAAAAACCCAGAAGTGCATAGGTGGAGAGATGCTCATTTATAACACTTTTTTTTTAAACCTCTTTTTTTTTTAAACCTGTTACACTTTTCTCACCCTCCCCTTCTCTGCCTCAGGGAACTTTGAACCATTCAACAACTAGAAGAAATAGTGCGATTATTCGTCAAAATTGTCCCCACATCATTCCTTTGGCAATCAATCGCAAAGCCCAAGGTGATAAATTAATCCCACAATGAGATTGTGAAAACACCAGAAGACATAGACTATTCAACTTCACTTTCTCCCAGAGTAGACCAACGCCCAGAAAGTTAGCTGAATCCAGCAATGAACCAATATGCTTATACACAGAGACAACTTCCCTCTTTATGACAGATTACCATTATTAACTCACACTTTGATGTTAAACACAATGGAATGCTAGAAATCCTAATAACCTAGACTTTTTAAAAGAGCACATATAAAACTGAAATCTCTTAGCAAATGGATATAATGTTACTTCTTTATTTATTTCATTATATGGTCATAATTTTATTTGTTATAAACGAATCACTTCTCCAGAAAAGATATAAATACCTGTTATTTTATATCTCAAATGAACTTTAAAAATAATTATATTTGCTTATCAGAACAATGCATATTTAAGGATGCATTTTAATCACCTGGTATAGTAATAACTGGGCAGGAACTGAAATATTCTGAAAAGAGCTCAGCATTTAAAGTTGCACTCATTAGAATAACTTGAAGAGTTGGTCTCTGCAACACAATGTCCTTCAAGACTAGCAGCAAGAAGTCACTAAAGGAAATAAAAGAAACACCTGAAGATCAAACAAATTCAATACATAAAAATGAATTTACTTTTGATGTATTTTTTTAAAGATTCTATTTATTTATTTATTTATTTATTTATTTATTTTTAAAGATTTTATTTATTTATTTGAGAGAGAATGAGAGAGAGAGAGCACATGAGAGGGGGGAGGGTCAGAGGGAGAAGCAGGCTCCTTGCTGAGCAGGGAGCCCGATGCGGGACTCGATCCAGGGACTCCAGGATCATGACCTGAGCCGAAGGCAGTCGCTTAACCAACTGAGCCACCCAGGCGCCCAAAGATTCCATTTATTAATATTAATAAATATTATTTATTTATTTATTTATTTATTTATTTTTCAGCCAGGGCAGGCCTAGCTGAAAAGGTATCTTTGAGTAAAGACTTGAAGGAAGTGAGGGAGCTACTGTGAATGTGTGGGAGAATCCCATAACTGGCAGATTTTTTTTTTTTGAAGATTTTATTTTATTTATTTATTTGACAGAGATAGGCAGCGAGAGAGGGAACACAAGCAGGGGGAGTGGGAGAGGGAGAAGCAGGCTTCCCGCTGAGCAGGGAGCCTGATGTGGGGCTCGATCCCAGGACCCTGGGATCACGACCTGAGCCGAAGGCAGACGTTTAATGACTGAGCCACCCAGGCGCCCCAACTGGCAGATTAATAACATGTGCAAAGGACCCGAGGTACATACTTCAAGGACAGCAAGGAGGACAATGTGGCTAGAGCGACTGAATAAGGGGAGAGCAGCAGGAGATGAGCAGTGGTGATGCAGATCATGTCACGTAGGGCCTGACTTGTTGGTGAGGACTTTAATAAGTCATCAGAGGATGATGAGCAGAAGAATGGCACAGTAAGATTTATATTTGAATAGAACTGTTGGTCTGCTCTATTGAGAATAGATTGCAAGGGGACGGGCTGAAGCAGGGAGACCAGTGAGGATACTGCTTTTCTATAGCACATATTATTCTACAACTTGGGTTTTTTTCACTACATCTGAGAGATGTTTTCATGTCAGTATCTAAAGCTCTACTTTATTCCTTTTATCTGTCTCACGTTATTCCATAGAATGGGTGATTTTGTAGTAGTTAACCACTTTTTGGTTGATGGACATTTAAGTAGTTTCCATTGTTTTACTATTATAAACAATGCAGTCATGAAAATCTTTGTATATTCTTCATTATGTACATGTAGATATCAAGAAGTAGAATTACCAAATGCAATGATAGATCCTGTTAGTATTTTGATTGGTACTACACGGATTTTAGTTTATTTGGGGGATATTTTTTTAATTTTAAGTCTTCACATCTAGGATCATGACACATCTTTTTATGAGATTTATAGTTTTTTTTTTACAGAAGTCTTACATTCATTGCTCAAAATACATCAAAAGTTGATCCCAGGGTCCTGGGTTTGAGTTCCGTGGCAGGCTCCCTGCTCAATAGGGAGCCTGCTTCTCCCTCTGCCTGCCGCTCCCCCTGCTTGTGTGCTCTCTCTCTGACAAATAAATAAATAAAATCTTAAAAAAAAAAAAAGGGGGGGGGACTGGGTGGCTCAGTCGGTTAAGCGTCTGCCTTCAGCTCAGGTTATGATCCCAGGGTCCTGGGATCAAGTTCTGAGTTAGGCTCCCTGCTCAGGGGGAGTCTGTTTCTTCCTCTGCCTGCCCCTCCCCCTGCTTCTCCTCTCTCTCTCTTTCTCTCTCTCTGTGTCAAATAAATAAATAAAACCTTTAAAAAAATTAAATAAAGTTTACTATTGTTGTGTTCTAGGAATTATTTCTTTTTATTTTGATCTATTCCTTTTATATGCAAGTCTGCTTTTCTTTAGTTTCTAATTACTTCATACTTCCTATTTACTAGTGCATCAATGTATTTATTTCTTTGAACAAATAGTCTTCTAGTCATATGTCTTCCCTGTTCAGAGTTTAAAAACTTTTTATCAGCAATAGTTGGAGACTCTTTTCATGTTTGTTTTTTTCTTTTTAAAATTTTGCTATTAGCTATTTTCTGCTTCTCTGTCAGTCTGCCAACTTTACTTAGACTTTGTTCTCAAAATATTTATAATAGTATAGTCCTTTTTGGGAAAGTCTCAAATTTTTTACAGGATTGTCTTTTTTTTCCCCTTAGTTTTTTGTTGTCATCGTTGTTCCAGAAAATGATCCACAAACTATGACAAACTATGATTAATGCCATCTATTTACTTGGTCCTTCCTTTTAAAATATTGAAGATTTTGATTTTATATCCCAACCTTTAATGACTTCTAATTCCATTAAAATAAATTCTAAATGTTTTATCGTCCAGGGTATACAAGGCCCTGGAAGATCTGGCTCCTGCCTTTTCTACCTGCCACTTTTCCCCTTGTTTATTACAACCAGCTGCACAGGCCTTCCTCCACTTTCTGGGCTCATGATGCCCTTTCCCACTGCAGTCTGCGAATGCTGGCCTTGCCTCCATCTGTCACATGGGATGCCTTCTCATACTTCAGATTTTAATTTAATCATCATCTCTTGAGAGATATCAGCTCTGACCATCTCATGGATCCCTCTCCCCAGAACACAGCATCCTATTTATTCCTTCGGAGTACTTACTCCAATTCGTAAGTCTTTATTTATTTGTTCATTATTTGTTTTTCCTACCACACCATGAGAAAAAGGAGAACTACATATGCTTGTTTCCTATAGTATCCGCAGCAATTAACAGATCATGTGGCACTTAAGACAGTCTCAATAAATGTATGAATGGCTGTCAGGACTGAATGACTGACCAAATGAACAAAGAAGGAAGCACATACTGACCCATCTATCAACTACAGCACCGGTTACACCTGTTATTCCTACTAAGTACAGTGCCCAGCTCAGCATGAGGCCCAGGAGGGTGTTAAATATCTCCTGGTAGAAGATGTCCATCTAACAGGATGACTCTTCTAGTGATGAACATGTGCCCTCCTAGCATTCCGAGTATTCTAGACCCCATAGATCAGGAAAGCAGTTCCTCTTCTCTAACTTGGGCCTTCTCTGTGGCCTTCCTCTCTAGCTCTATGAAACCGAACCGGAAACAGAACAAAATTATTTCAGCCATGCCTTCATTTTATGTGTGTGGCTATTTTTTAGAAAATCTTTGGTTTACCTTTCTTCTGTCCTCTCATGAACTTCATCAACAATGATATGGGTGACTCCTTGGAGAGCTGTGTCTCCTTCCAGCCTTCTCAGCAGCACGCCTGTGGTGCAGTATAACAGTCTGGTGGCTGAGGACTTACACAGAAAAGGGCACAGAAAGCATTCATGGAATTTTTGCAAAAAGGAAACACTTTCAAAGCCAATATGGCAAAGCCATTTTGAACGGATAGGGACAAAGAATCTTGAAAATATCAGCAGTTGCATTTAATATGAAACCACACTAAATGCATAGTTTCTTGCTGGCAACAACAGTAAAAGCTTTTCTACTTCATATCAAAATTTTAAGTTTAAGACTCATAAAAAGCATTAAAAAATTATTATAAAACATAAAAACAACAGCAAGTGATGAACTCAATTCTGCATTTGTCCATTCCTTATTTGGTTAAATGGATTAAGTCCCAGGTGTAAGAGTAAAACAGCACTTACTAGGTCATTTCTGCCAATGAAGAATAAAAGGTCTTTATAGAGGAAATGAGGTATAACCAAATAAGAATTCTTATACCAAAATATTTCTAAAAGGTCTTCAGCCGTACTGAAGTATGCATCCCAACTTGCCCATGAGTCGCTAGAATCCAAGAACTCTTTATACTTGAAAAACAAAATTTCTGTTATCAGGAAATAAGCAGAGTATACAAACCTTGACACTTTCTAGCCGGATCTGGTACCCCACAGTCAGACCCACTCTTTCTGTCCTTTCTTTAGCAACACGTTCAGCAACAGATATTGCCGAGATTCGTCGGGGTTGGGTACAGATGATGTTAGCCACCTTCTCAGGTGGTCCATTCAGAGAATCATCCAGAATAAACTGAGGAATCTGTGTAGTTTTCCCACATCTGTATGTCAAAACAAATAAGTCCTAAAATGAGAGTTTTCAAGTGCTAGTTAACAAAAAAAAGGAACCATGTGCAATGAGGGAAGTGAGAAAGCCAATTATAATAAAACTTGTTCAGCTTCATTTATCTTCTAAACTGACCTACTGACTTGTTACCTATAGCTCATAACTGCTAGGAATTTGCACTTGGAGTAACAGGACACTCATATAATAGTTTAGTATCATTTATAAAATTGGGACAATTGAGCAGACATTAGATCAAGTTCTGTAAATACCTCTAGGAATATGAACTCTGTATTTGAATCCTAAAGAAATGGGAGTATTCTTTTATGATTTTATGTATTATCTTACTGATTTGGCTACAAGTGGACTGAGGTGAAAAAGATAAGAAACTGGAAGATCTCCAATTACTACTGTATCAGTGAGTCTGGGCACAAATATAATTATTAGGTTGAATAACTTTGAATATAGAACTAAATTAAGCCTAGAACCTGTTCTTGTTAAATAAGTTTGGATAACATATGAAAAGTGTGAAACAGGAAAGATAATATGCCCTAAGTTGTTCTTAAAAGAACAAATAAAAGCTGTAAGGAAATCAGAATAAATTTAGAAGAGGAAAATTTCCAAGTTAAATGTTCTGGAGGGGTGCCTGAGTGGCTCAGCTGGTTAAACAGCTGGCTCTTGATTTCAGCTCAGGTCATGATCTCAGGGTCCTGGGATTGAGGCCCCCCATGGGGCTCCATGCTCAGTGGGGAGGCATCAGCTTGAGAATTCTCTCTCACTCTCCCTCTGCCCCTCCCCCAGCTTGCATGCACACATGTGCTCTCTCTCTCAAATAAATCTTTTTTTTTTTTTTTTAAGATTTTACTTATTTATTTGTCAGAGAGAGAGAGCACACAAGCGGGGGAGCAGCAGGCTGAGGGAGAAGCAGGCTCATGACCTGAGCCAAAGGCAGATGTTTAACTGACTGAGCCACCCAGGTGTCCCAATCTTTTAAAATAAATAAATAAATGTATGTATTTATGTATGTTCTGGAACTATCCTTTACATAAAAAAATGGGCCTGTTAAAAGCGTTCAGTAAGGGGCACCTGGGTGGTGTAGTCAGTTAAGTGTCTGACTCTTGGTTTCAGTTCAGGTACTTATCTCAGGATTGTGAGATCGAGCCCCATGTTGGGCTCTGGGTTTAAGATGTTCTCTCCTCCCCCTCTGCCCCTCCTACTGTGTGCTCACATGCTTTCTCTCTCTCAAATAAATATTTAAAAAAAAAAAGTCTTACCAAAAAAAAGTATTCAGTTAGACCTTTTGCCTTAAAATTGTCTCAAGGCAGGGGCCCCTGGGTGGCTCAGTCGTTAAGCGTCTGCCTTCGGCTCAGGTCATGGTCCCAGGGTCCTGGTATCGAACCCCACATCGGGCTCCCTGCTCGGCGGGAAGCCTGCTTCTCCCTCCCTCTCCCACTCCTCCTGCTTGTGTTCCCTCTCTCACTGTGTCTCTCTCTGTCAAATAAATAAAATCTTTAAAAAAAACTGTCTCAAGGCAGAGGAGTACAATGTCTGTAAATTCCTGGATGGATTTCTGAGTTTTGTTTTTGGTTTTTTTTGTAATTTAGGTCTGTTGGCCGCAGATACGCAATATTATGTTCTGTGAAATATTATTTCGTATCTGACCAGAAAAACCACAAATAATAACAGCTACTAGTTTTTTACAAGTAGAACTGGTTATGGTAACCAGGGTACATACCATATTCATGGATGAAAGCTGCATTACAAATAAATTGCATTCTTACCCAGTCATACCACTTATAACAAGTACTTGGTGCTCACTCAACAACTTAAGAATGGTTTCTCTTTCTTCCCAAGCAGGGAGTGATTGTCTTTCTTGCAGAATTGACTGGAACTGTCTGGAAGCCTAATAACATAAAAGATAAGGTATCAGTTAGGTACTTTCAATCATCTTTCACAAAGCTCTGAGTGTTGAATCCGATAGCTTGACCCACCCTTTCTGCTCTTTCTTTAACAATTTGCTCAGAGATAGAAATTGTAGATTTGTTAGGATCGGATGCTGATGACTTCAGTCAGAAGGCTGCTCAGAGAATCAGCCAGAATAAGCTGTGAAATCTTTATGGTTTTCCTACATCTGAATAAACTGCAAGATCTTATGAGAGAAATGAGCCGTCCTGCTTAGCACTATCTAGCTCTTCCTGGCAGAAGTCTCTGCATCAGCACTACCCAACAGAACTTCCCACGTTAATGGAAATGTTTTTTTAGCATTGACCAATGTAACAACCTCTGGCTACATATGGCTAGTGAGTACTTGAAATGTGGCCAGTGCTACTGAGGAACTGAATTTTAATTTTATTTAAGTTTAATTAATTTAAATGTAAATAGCCACATGTGGCTAGGGGCTACCACATTGGACAGTGTAGTTCTATACCGTATCAGATTTTTACTAAAGTCAGTAACAGTAAGAGCACTCATGAAAGGGTTCTTTTTGGCCAGGCATCACATATATGTAACTCAGTCCGACATCCAATGGCCAATAAACATTGTAGTATATGCTAAAACTAAGGAGGCATTTTTTGTTTTTTGTTTTTTTTTTTTAGAAAAGTATCCAAGGTATATTTCTTATTTTTTTTAAATTTTATTATGTTAGTCACCATACACTACATCATTAGTTTTTGATGTAGTATTCCATGATTCATTGTTAAAGATGTATTTTTGAATAAGAAATTTATACTAACACATCATGTTTCTGCATATTATTTTATCATATAAATTTATTACCTCTGAACACAAACTGATCAAATTGAATGTGGAATTGTTTGTTTCTACCATCTTACTATTTAATTACGGTGTGAATTTCTATTCACTTTGACATTCTACAGGTATTGCACTCTAATATGCGATAGTGTTACGCTGTGTCAAAAATCAGAATCTGAACTTCACAGTTAGAAGAGCTGTTAGACACATCCCTAATCCAATCCCCAAAGTGGTTAAGCAACCTTTTGTCCTACACCCAACTCTGCCCTAAATGTTCACTCATAGGTTCTTTTAAAATAATCTTCTTGTGAGTGGGATAAAAACAGCATGGACTTTAGGAACAGAGAATTAACTTGAATCCCTGTTGCCACCTACTAGCTATGTGACCTTGGGTAAGTTATTTATCCTGGGATTCTTCTGAAATGGGGTAAGGGTCCCTCCTTATCCTTCTCCTTTCTACACTATTTTTTTCTAATGTAAATCAGTTTTAATTTTCATTTCACTTATCAGATTGTCTAGCAGAGTACGAAAGCCATGATTCTGAGAATATTTGATATATATGCACGTGTTTCATTTTCACCAGCCATTGGATTTTCCAAAACTATCTACAACATGCACCCAAGTTTGCTGTGGCATGCAGAAAATTTGACCACTCAGAGTTAAAGAGAACCAAAAGTAAACTAGGGAAGGTAGCCAAGGCTTCCTAATTCCTAATCCGTTCACCCGTACATTAGGGAGGCAATGCTAGCCATTCTCTCAGAATACCCTACCTGTTTTATTCGGAACTGCTTGCAGATTTTAGCATTTTCAGCATGTACTGATTTTGCCTGCCAGTCATATCTTTTGGAAATCTTTTTCTTAAGGTTCACATAGCTTTCATTCTCCACTATAACTGGTGCAGGACCTTCATCCTCATCTGTCTCCTCCTCAGGTTCTGATTCTTTTTCAACTTGAAGGGGATAAAAGGAAACATTTTCGATATGGAGCCCTTTCTTTAGCAAAGGGGGAAAGTCACTATCTAATAAAGTAACAACAACAAAATCATAAGATGGAGAAAAAGTTAAAAGCTTGAATAAAGCAGGTTCATTCATTTCAAACAACTACTTCTACTGCTAAAGAACTTAAAATACATCTTCAAATAAACTTTCATCAAGTACAAGTGGCTATTGCTAAACCAAATTAAAAACAAGGAAGAAAAAAATCATGGCACGCCTTGTTAATTCCATAGACTCTTTACATTCAAGGAATTAACTGAAAGTTTCAACTATTTGCAAGTGTTCCTAAAATCTCATGACATAAAACCACCCAGATATCTATCAAATGATAAATCAATAAACAAAATATAGCACGTTCATATAATGGAATATTATTCAGCAATAAAATGAAGTATTGATACATCCTACAATATGAATGAACCTTGAAAACATGATGCGAAGTGAAAGAAGCCAATCACAAAAGCCACATATTGTATGATTCCATTTCTATAAAGTGTACAGAATAGGCAAATGCATAGAGACGGAATGTAGATTCGTGGTTGTCAGGGGTTGAGGGAAGGGAGAAATAAGGACTCACCGCTACTAAGTATGGGGTTTCTTTTAGGGTTGATAAAAATGTTCTGGAATTAGATAGTGGTCACGGTTGCACAAATCTGTGAATATACTAAAAACCCACTGAACTGTACACTTTAAAATTAAGGGTGAATTTTATGGTACGTAAATTTTATCTCAATAAAGCTGTTACTTAAAAAAGTCCAGGCCAGGGCGCCTGAGTGGCTCAGTCATTAAGCGTCTGCCTTCGGCTCAGGTCATGATCCCAGGGTCCTGGGATCGAGCCCCGCATCGGGCTCCCTGCTCTGCGGGAAGCCTGCTTCTCCCTCTCCCACTGCCTTTGCTTGTGTTCCCTCTTTCGTTGTGTCTCTCTCTGTCAAATTAATAAATAAAATCTTTAAAAAAAAAAAAGTCCAGGCCACACAATTTGTCATTTCTCAAGGAATATATTTGAATCCCACACACTAGAAACTGCTGTTTGGGAGCAAGTGGCTAGTGAGTGAACCTACCCAACTGTCCACCATCTCCATCTCAATGCAATTTCATTGTTCTCTACTTATTGATGTTTACCTAAGAACTCTTGTGAAATAATAAAAACTTGTTTCTCTCAAAGAAAGATGGCAACAGAGAGAATTCTTTGATGAACTTTGAACAAGGAGTTTAACTGTGGTGTAAGAATCTGTATAGCAAATCTGGATTTCGATACAGCCAGAAACTTGCACCAACATTTCTTTGAGGATTTAGGGATTCATAAAGGTAGCCCTATGCTAATGAACTTTGGGGGTCTAGTGTACTATAGAAAGAGAAATATCTCTAAAAACTCATTTGAAAGTAATTCCGTGTAAAGCGTCAGAAGTAAACATATGAAACCAAATGAATTCAACAAAACAGTTTTTCTAGGAAGATGCTTTAAGGTTCTTCCAGCCCCCAACTGCTTGAATAAACTTATACATCGCTACAAACTTTCAATGCAGAGAGCCCAATCATGATGCCAAAACTGGGACTTAAAGTCAGGCCACAGTTCAGGGGCTTCTCATTCCCTTTTGGCCATGGACTGAGGAGAATGATTTGCCTAAGATCACCAGGAGATCCGAGGGCAGCCCTTGGAAACGCTGACTTCCTCAATCCCCCATTCTGAACACCCCCTCCACAAAGCCCTCCACACAATCAAGGCCTTACATACCTTCAGGAATTTGATTTGAAGCAAAAGAATTACTTGGAATCACTGGTTTACGACAGACAGGATTATTTATTCTGGTCCCAGAGGATACTGGCAGAAAGTTCACAGGAGGGACACTGTACTTGTGATGGGTATTTGTCAGTAAGTTGACTATTTCTGATTCTTCCTCTAAGAGGGTTATCAGAGAATATACAACAGGTTCTGAAGTTTCTGCAAATGTCAAGGCCTTGCCATAAAGGAACTCAGAAATATGTAAACGACAAGCCAGAGGTAGATTCTCATTGGTGGAATAAAATGCCACAAGCGGAGCTTGGTAAGGGTATTTGTGGTCTTTAGAAAATCGAATTTCAAGTTCATATAAAAAAGAGGCATCTTCATGGACATTAAGATGAGAATCATCTACAATTCTTTCTGCTCTTCCGACAATTTGATTTGGGGGCACTTCATGTTTGAATTTGCATCTTGATCCAAATTTGCAATTTCCTTTGAGGTAAAATTTACAGATTTCAAGTGTAGTGTCCTGTGCATTTTTGGTACTTTCCTTTTGCTTGGATTTGCAGAATTTACTCGTCAAATACTCCAGTTCTAATCCAATGGTCCAGACTCGGTTCTGAATTCTTTCTATGAATTTCTCTCCGCAGATGGACTTGAGAGCAAATGCCTCTTCCTGCCGCTGTTCCACACACTCATCCAAGCTTACATGGGCAACTGCCTCAGAGATCTTCATCTTCTCCCCAAATGTCTCTGAAAAACACTGTGTGAGCAGATGTTCTAGTGAAGCTCCCACATCTCCATCACAAATCCTCAGGGCTGCCTGACAGTGTTCAGTGTTGAAGCCATACCTACCGAGTGTGAAATGTGACAAAAAATATTAAGTAGTATCAAATCACAAAAGTGAAATTCACTTATATATGTTTATGTGAAGTTATAACCATATATAGGCAGGATCTGTATTTTGAAAAAGTTTATCTGGTAATACTCCCTAATCACCTTGTTCTGAAAGAGAGGATATTGGACATATATCACGCACCCCTGCAACCCACACAAGAGGAAAGTACTCAAGGAGGGGTAGTTGGGTTTACAATATGATCTCCCCTAACTCCCGTAAATGTTGGAAGCAATCACCTGGAAAGTTTCTGCACTGCAAATGTTGAGACTGTAAATTCTGGACTATGAGGCTCCACTGGGCCTGAGCCAGCATATTCCAAAGGGTCACAGTCAGGAACAAGGGAAGCTTCTCGTCCAGCAGACCAGTACTGCTCATCATCACACTCAGGCTCGTCATCTTCCTCCTCCCCAGAAATGCCTCTTCTGACAAAGGTAACATTTTCATATATTAGATACTAATTTCCATGCACTTCCAAGAAAAATTTAGCAAGAGTCTAAGAATTTAGTTCAAGGAGCCAGAGGACATAGGATGCTAACCATTCTTCAGTTACTGATTTAAACTTTTATTGATCTATTCATTTATATCTTGGCAATTAATATTTATCCGGCATTTATTACATGCCAGGTACTATGTTAAGTGTTTTATATGTTCTATCTCTTTAAAAGTCTTCCCACTAACCCTTAATCAGATACTACTGGAATCTCCATTTTTCAGATGATCAACTAAAACTTAGAGAAGATTAGTAATTGCCAAAGGTTATACAGTAAAGAGCAACTAGAGATTTTAACAAAGGCAGTCTGACCCCAGAGCCTATATTCTTAACCACAGAAGCCCTGGCTATCCTCTCTCCTCATTCATAAAAACCATCCCTCATTTTTTGCTTTGCTGCATAACCACCCTTCCTAAATCTAAGGCAGATAAAGAGATTTGTAGATAAGATGGAGATGGAGCTGTTCATGATTGACCACCCATTAATTGTGGCAAATGCAATGAATTGACTTCTTTGACTGAAATCACAAAGCAGAACAGTAAAAGTCGTTTCTCTTAGGCAGATGGTTATGAGAAAGTGTACCCCTAAGACTTCATCTTATCAAGCCAATATTTACTCCTACAACAATGCTGCTACTGTACCCTCCACGGTTTTATTTGGAAGGCTGTCAATAAAGCAATTACTGAATCCGTTTCAGTGCTGTCTTCGGAAAAAAAGATAAAAAGGCCATCTGTACTGCTTACAGATATTGCGAAACAAACTTACTCTAAAACTGCTGTTGAACAGTTATTCTTGTATTTCTCTCAGCTCACTTTCAACTAATTATATTGTCACAATGGGATCAGTATTGAAAAGTACTCCCAAAGACACACAGGACCTTCCCACTGCCAATACATCTTCCTTAATACACGAATTTACTCAAATAAAATGATTTACTCAGATCCAGCATCCGCATCTTGTTCTTGGAGGTCCCGGAGAAGAGCTTTCACTTTCTCTTGGTTCTCAGAAGTCATGTGCAGGGTTTGAAGGGGCACTTTGGCTTCAGGCTTCCATTTGGGGCGTGCCTCTCCTTTTCTTACGCTACTGTTGCTAGGTCTGCAAAGGACACATTTACTTGGGACCAGCACTTTGACATTCTCCCCACAGCCCCCAAATACATACAACACGAACTGGATTGTCAAGTATCTTACAAATGGTAACAATGAATGTGAAGAATTCCCTGTTTTCTATAGCACTGACCAGACTTCATTATCTTGCCACTGCTGAAAAAACACCTGATTAGATTCTTAATCATTAAATCTGGCTTCACTAACTCAAGAATCCTCTGGAAAAACTAATGCTATGATGACTCCTGCTGGAATAGAGGACTTTCAAAAGAAATACGTTACACACAAACTATTATTTCATTCTACTTTAGGTACCCAATCTGAAAACAACGAAGGGTCTCATTTTACTTGTGAATATTAGGTCCTGCTTTTGAAATATTTACCTAAGTTATCATTATTTCCTGATTACAAAAATAATAATAATAAATACATGTTCACTGGAGAAATGTAGAAAACAGAAGTCATCCTAATTCACATCAATTCTTTTCACAGACATTTATAAATAAAATTATACAGCACATATAATCTTTTATAATTTGCTTTATTTCCTTATCAAAATAAAACTGGTATTTCTCTAAGATTAAATATTCTCCTACAACATGTTTTTAAATGGTTATATATAGATATAGATGCACTGGAATTTATTTCACTAATCTTTCATTGTTGGATTTTAGATTTTTTTAGGTACTCTTTTTAATATTTAAAAAAACAATAAATTCAAAAGTTTAACATTATTCACTAAATTTCTTTTTTTCGTCTGGCATGTTTCATTATAAATTTTCACAAATCTAGGGAAATGGAAGAAACTTTTTTTGTGTTTAAAATCTCAATCCACAATACTGAGACTTTGAAAAGAACCACACACGTATACTTGCAACACTGGGTAGGAAAGGAGAAAATATAATCGACTGTGGTTTTAGCCACTTAGTCACAATTTCTGAAAAGAAATGTTGCACAAGTCTATCATTTCCTCTAACAGTTTTTTTCTTTTTTTTAAAGTAGGCTCCACACCCACTGTGGGGCTTGAACTCATGACCCTGACATCAAGAGTCGCGTGTTCTGTCAACTGAACAAGCCAGGTGCTCCTCAATAATGGAACACACACACACACAAACACAAATGGAACCTACACTTTAGAGGGTCAGTTTTAGGACTGTTTTAAAAAGTAATCTCTACACCTAACATGGGGCTCGAACTTATAACTCCGAGATCAAGAGTGGTTTGCTCTACCAACTGAGCCAGCCAGGCAGAGACCTCTAACTTTTTGTTTTGAAAAAATTGAAACCTATAGAAATAAACATCTTTTACCTAGATTCACCAATTGTTAACATTTGCCATACATTAATGCGCAGACACATTTATGCACATCTCATCCTCTCTCTCTACACACATATATGCCTATGGTATTGCCCCATTTTATGTATATATTGCTAAACCATCTGAATGTATGCTGCAGACATCATGCAGAGATCATATTCACTCTTAAATATTTCAGCATGCATTTTCTAAGAACAGAGATAGATTCTTATATAACCATAATACTATTATCACTCATAAGATATTTTATATTGATATAATATCATCTAATATATAATCCATATTCAAAGTTCCCAACTGCTTCAATCATGTCCTCTATAGATTTTTCTTAAGATTTTATTTATTTATTTGAGAGAGAGAGAGAGAGTACAAGTGGGGGCGGGGGCGCGAGGAGCAGAGGGAGAGGGAGAAGCAGACTCCCCGCTGAGCAGGAAGCCTGATGCTGGGCTTGATCCCAGGACCCTGAGATCATGACCTCAGCCAAAGGCAGGCACTTAACCGACCAAGCCACCCAGGTGCCCCAGATTTTTTTGATTATCTAATTAAAAATGATATTTAGCTATTCTTTTTTTCAAACTCCCTTAATTTCGAACAGTTCTCTCACCTATTTCCTGACGTTGTCTTTTTGGAAGAGCTCAGGCCAGTCAGCTTGTAGAAATTCTCACAATTTGGATTTGTCTAATTGCTTCCTCGTGATTAGTTAAAAAAAGGGGGGGATTCTACATACTCCTTTCTCATCCACCACTTATCTGTATATACCCCTTTACTTTGCCTTCCTTCCTGTTACTAAGGAAGAACCACACTAGATCCTAAAGTCAATCCCTCTATTTGTACACTGTATCCCAATCTCTTCAATCTCCTCAAGGAAATCATCCCAGCACTTCTCTTTCCCTCTACATCATCAGTTCTTCATTCCCCTTGGAGCATTCCCATCAGCATACACACATCTTATATAATGTCACCATCTTAAAAAACCAAACCAAACCAAATTCTCCCCTTGAGTGCACACCACCTCAAACTATTGCCTTATCTCTCCTCCCTCCTCTGCCCTTTATTGTAAAACTCCTCAAAACGGTTATCTAAATCATTGTCTTTCTCTCCACTTTCTTTCCTTTTCTCTCTGACACACACTGCAATCAGGGCTTCTCCTCACCAACTATATCAAACAGCTCTTGTTAAGGTTACCCATGCTATAGATATAACTCAGTGAGGCCTAAAACCAAAATTATAAGGAGAAAAATCAAACACTACACTAAGAAAATCCTGCCTCATTCTACCACCCATCAAGAGTCTTGAACATTATTGTTACTGAAGCTAAGGTGCAGACATTCACCAGCTGAGGCCTTGGAGTAAAACTGTATGTGAGAAAAGACCAAAATGGGGGGCCATAGAGAAGAGATCCTGTCAGCTCATTTTCCTCTAGGCATAGAATTGTCATGCCACCTACAGAAACAGTGTGAGATCTGGCTTTAGGATTCACAGAAAAGGGAGATACCAATTAAAAACTGAAATTACCTGATTCTTGGGAAACAACACGTGAGGGACATCTGGATTGTAAACTTTTCCATGTATAAGATAATTTTGTTAGTTAATCTTACCCTGGTAACCTGCATAATCTCAGTCCTCAATAAAACAGAAGTCTCCAATAATCCTGAATTCAAATGAATAAACATGATATCAAAATTTCCAGTCTATCCCATCGGTTCAAGAAATTCCTGGTGGCCTTCACATGTGTTCTCCAGCGGTCTGAGGGTCATAACTAGATTCAGCATCTTTGTGGGAATGAAGAAAACGTTGCATCTTCTAGGCCTACTTAGGGGAAGTGATCATTCCTATGGGGCAGAAGGGGAGCTGGGGCAAATGGGTAAAGGAAATCGAAGGGAACAAACTTAGTAATAAGATGAGTGTGTTCTGGAGATGTAGTGTACAACACAGTGACCACAGTTTACTATAATGTTTTATATATTCGAATTTGGTAAGACAGTTCTTAGAAGTTCACTCATATATGTAAAATTTAAGAAACAAAATTTAAGAAACAAAAACAAATGAACAAAGAGAAAAAAAAAGAGACAAGCAGAAAAGCAGACTCTTAAATACACGGAACAAACTGGTGGTTGCCAGAAGGGTGGTGGGTGCCAGGGGAATGGGTGAAACAGGTGATGGAGATTAAGAAAGAGTACACTGATCTTGATGAGCACTGAGTAATGTATAGGATTGTTGAGTAATTATACTGTACAACTGAAACTACTATAAGACTGTATATTAATTAGACTGGAATAAAGAAAAAAGTTCACACCAAAAATAAATAAACTGTAATTATATAAGGCAATGGATGTGCAACCTAAAAAAAAAAAGTTACCTATGCTATCCGCATTGCCAAATCCAGAGGCCAGTGCACATCTCTCTTGAGCTCTATAAGCACTCCTTTACAACTGAGTATCCCCTTTATGTATCCCATCCTATCTGACTGGATAATCCCCTTTAGAGCACCTTTATTTCCAGATTCCAGAAACCAAACTCTCCTAGTTTTCCTCCTACACCACTGGCAACTCCTCTCTCCCCTTTGTCAGATTCTCCTAATCTATCGCAGCTCTAAAGCCTAGAGTATCCCAGGGCTCAAAGCCTCTTCTCTATGTAGTCTATCTCATCCAATCTCACAGTTTTAAAT
Source organism: Halichoerus grypus (assembly GCF_964656455.1). Lineage (NCBI taxonomy): Eukaryota > Metazoa > Chordata > Mammalia > Carnivora > Phocidae > Halichoerus > Halichoerus grypus. The sequence continues at coordinate 30,813,466 of NC_135721.1, forward strand.
CGAAGTCAGAGGACTCACATTAACTTCTCTAGCTTAGATCTTTTCCTTGAACTGCAGACTTAGAAGTACATTGTCTGTGACATTTCCACTTGGAGAGTATCTCCTAACTAGTCTTCCTGCTTCCAACTCTGCCTCCCCTGGAGTCTATTTTCCACACAGAATACGGATCAGGGCTACTGAGTATAGTTGCGCAGACCGCACATGCATTCTGGGGCTATAACTGCCTAAAGGGACACCGTTTTCTAATTCACATAAAGGCGTATGTTGAATAGTAGCACCTCTGGCCAGAGGGAATGACGTCACACACCTTTGCCTCAAAGCCTCAAAGCCGGCAATGGCTTCCTATCTTTCTCAAAGCAAAAGCCAAAATCCTTATAAAGGCCAATAAAGTCCTACACAGTGTTAGCCTCTTGGATCTAACTGCCTGTTACTCTCCTTCTTACCCATCCACTCTAGCCACATGCTTCCCTGCCACTTCTTAAACCTTCGAAGCACACTCCTGGCTGAGGGGCTTTGTACGCGGTGTTTCTTCTGCCTTGAATGTTCTTCCCTCAGGAAGCTTCATAGCTCTCTCCTTCATTTCCTTCTTGTCCCTGCTTAAAGGACATGCTATTAGAAGCCTTCCCTGATCACTCTACATAAATAGCAACTATTTAAAAATAACAGCAGTTTATTTTGGCATTTTCTACCTCTTTTATCTTTATTTTTTTCCAGGGCACTTTCTACCTGACATATTAGATATTGTTTAAGGTCTTTATACCTCAAACTTGCTTCTATGAAGACAAGAACAATATTTTATTTATTGTTGTAATTCTAGTCCCTAAAATAGTACCTGGTGCCTAGTAGGTGCTCAGGACATACCTGCTGTATGAATGAATGCCAAAGATGGTAAGAACCTCCAGTTATAATGTCTACGTTTTCAAAAAGAAGGGACTGCATCTAACTCAGAAGTTAGGTTCTTAAGTCAGCAGGTAAAGTGAAAATATAGCTTAAAATTACCCTGGAAGATTCCTAGATTCCTTTAAAAAAAGGTGTCAAGTTTGAGATTGACATATTAGCTCTCAGTATGTCTGAAATGACTATTTTTCTTCTAGAACAAAAAAAAATTGTAGATTCTCTGGCTGAATATCAGATCAAGTATTTGGTTATGTTAGGGACTATGTATAAAAAATATATATTTAAACCCTAAAATCACATACTCAGTACATCAAGTGGCTTCAACTACAAAAAGCACTTGGAAACTAAGACTGACCGAGGGAATTGTAATTCTTCTTCCATTTCTTGCTCACTGTGGGGCTCAGATTCATTTAGTGGCAAGTTTAAACTACTTAAATGCTATCTGTTTTTCTTTTTCTTTTCCTGAGTGCATATAGATGTATTCATTTAAGTTAAAAGCATGTTTGTTGCAGTTAAACTCCAGCATTCACCTATATTCCTTCCTAACTAATATTTAGTTGGGAGTTATTTCCACAAAAGAGAGAGAGTGAGTGTGTGTGTATGTGTAGCTTTAAAGAAATCTTTCCATCTCTAAAAATTCCAGTAGACAGCTTGCAGTGCCACTTGAGAGACGAGAATTCTCTATCTACACTGCACAACATGCAGCAGTAAAATCTTTACTTTCACTAAATATTCATTAGAGTTATCAGAATCTACTCATTATTTAAAAGTTGAGTACGAAAGAAGCCTGGCTATGACTCTGTCACGGGTCATCACAGGAAGCACCAGTGAAGATTTGGCTGATATGTCTGGAAAAGAGATAATTAATCCATCAACTAAACAGACAGCGAGTACAGTCAAGTAGCATTTTGGGACTTTCAAACTACAATGTGTAAGAAACTCTTAAAATAATTTTCATCACTTTCGCCATTTCCAATATTTACTTTCCTGGTAACAGGAGTTAGAGCAACAGTATTATATTCAATTCACAGTGTCATGTAAGTTGAAGTTAACTTCAGATTCCGACCTTGCAAAAAAAAGCCGTTATTTGCCAACATGCCTCTAGAAAAGGTTACAAAGCGGGAGACTGCAAGGTTTTAAAACAAGAGGAACGATTCACTTGACCGGAATTACTCGGCATTTCCCCCCTCTTCCTCTTAGCTCTCTGCTGTCCCACAGATTAGGAATTGATACCGGTTCTGCATTTACACATTACAAAAGCATAATGACCTGGATGAGCGCCTCGATTCGCTGAAGATGCAAAAGTCATCGCCATCATCCCACATTCTGCTCGAGGCTTTCCTGTTGCCGGCACCACCACCGCCCCCGTGAGATCTGCTCGTGTGACTCCTGCCTTCCCTTCCTCCTCTAGAAGACCCTTTTCCACCTCCTTTGCCCGGCTTGCCTTTTCTTCTTACCGAGGAACTCATTTTCACCTGCAAGAGAAAAACTAATACAGACATCATAAAACCAGACAAGTACGACAATCCTTTGTCACAGTTATGGAGATAGCCCATTACAAAGAAATAAGGACGGGCACGTGTTTTAAAAGGGTCAGTCTAGGGGAAGCAGAGATAAATTGTTTTGACAAAAGCTTTACAAGCACATCCCTCTGAGGATTAATATTTAGTGAGTCTCTCTGACACAGATTTCTTTCTTTTTTTTGTTTTTTAAAGATTTTATTTATTTATTTGACAGAGAGAGACACAGCGAGAGAGGGAACACAAGCAGGGGGAGTGGGAGAGGGAGAAGCAGGCTTCCCACGGAGCAGGGAGCCCAATGCGGGGCTCGATCCCAGGACCCCGGGATCATGACCTGAGCTGAAGGCAGACGCTTAACTATTGAGCCACCCAGGTGCCCCTCTGACAGATTTCTTAACCAGGGATGAGCATCAGAAATACACGGAGAAGTTTCAAAACAGACATGCTTAAGCCCGAGTCCTACCTCCTGATTTGGTTAGATTTGGTATAGGGTTTAAAAAACTCTAGTTGAAAAGAGATGTTTTCCATGTATTTAATATGTGATTTGATAAACAAAATTTTAATTTACATATACACTTTCAGAGACACAGACCTGGCTCAGAGATTTTGCCTGGGTAGAGTGAAAGTGTAGAGCTTTTGTGTGCAAATGAAGTTGAGTTGTTAACCAGCTTAAAATAGAATGTTATAACTATATGATGTTTTATGTAAGCCTCATGGAAACTACAAAGCAAAAATCGACAGTACATATACAAAAGAGAAAGGAATCAAAGCATACCACGACAGAAAATCATCAAATCACAAAGACAGCAAGAGAGGAAGAAAGGAGCAAAAGATCTATAAAACACCTAAGAAACAATTAACAAAATGTCAGTATTAAGCCCTTACCTATTAATAATTACTTTAAATATAAATAGATTAACTTCTCCAATCAAAAGACACAAAATGGCTGAATAGATAAAAAAATAAGACCCAACTATATGCTGCCTACAACAGAAGTGCTTTTTGGCTTTAAGGACATCGAATGAAAGTGAAGGGATGGAAAAAGCTATTCCATGCAAATGGAAACCAAAAGAAAGCTGGGGCAACTATACTTTATTGGGCAAAATAGACTTTAAGGCAAAAACTAACAACGGACAAAGATGGTCATTATATAATGATAAGGGGATTAATTCATCAAGAGGATCTAACAATTGTAAATATTTATGCACCCAACATCAGAACACCTAAATATATAAAGCAAAACAGAATTTATAGACCAAAAAGAAAGTAAAAATGAAAATTATACATTAAAATTATAAAATATAGCCAAAGCTAGATATTTATTTTTATTTATTTTATTATTATTATTTTTTAAGATTTTATTTATTTGTCAGAGACAGAGAGAGCACAAACAGAGGGAGGGGCAGACGCAGAGGGAGAAGCAGGATCCCCGCTGAACAAAGAGCCCGATGCGCGACTCTGGATCATGACCTGAGCAGAAGGCAGATGCTTAACTGACTGAGCCACCCAGGCATCCCCGAAGCTAGATTTAAGATAGTTTCTTAGACTTAACATAGTCCTATAATAAGAGAAAATAGTTGTAACTCAAGAAGTAATAAGCTATATTAAAAGAATAAAATACCTAGGAATAAATTTAACCAAGGAGGTGAAAGAACTGTGCACTGAAAACTATAAGACATTGATGAAAGAAACGGAAGAAGACACATATAAACGGAAAGATAGTCTGTGCTCATGGATTGGAAGAATCGATATTATTAGAAAGTCCATACTACCCAAAGTAATCTCCAGATTCAATGCAACCTTTACCAAAATTCCAACGGCATTTTTCACAGAAACAGAACAAATAATCCTAAAATTTGCACGGAGCCAAAAGACCCTGAATAACCAAAGCAATCTTGAGAAAGAAGAACAAAGCTGGAGGCATAACAATCCCTGACTTCAAACTATATTACAAAGCTGTGGAAATAAAAACAGTATAGTATTGGCATAAAAACAGACACACAGATGAATGGAACAGAATAGAGACCCCAGAAACAAACCCACATATATATGGTCAATTAATCCACAACAAAAGGAGCCAAGAATATACAGTGAGGAAAGAAGTCTCTTCAGTAAATCGTGTTGTGAAAACTGGACAGCCACATGCAAAAGAATGAAATTAGATTATTATCTTACACCACACACAAAAATGAACTCTAAATGGATTATAGACTTGAATGTAAGACTTGAAGCCATACAACTCCTAGAAGAAAACATAGACAGTAAACTCTTTGACATCAGTGTTGGTGAGAATTTTTTGAACCTGACTCCAAAATCAAAGGCAACAAAAGCAAAAATAAAAAAGTGGGTAAACTAAAAAGTTTCTGCAAGCAAAGGAAAACATCAACAAAATGAAAAGGCAACCTATTGAATGGGAGAAAATATTTGCAAATCATGTATCTGATAAGAAATTAATATCTAAAATATATAAAGAGCTCATACAACTCAACAGCAAAAAACCCCAAACAATTCAATTTAAAAACTAGCAGAGGATCTGAATAGACATTTTTCCAAAGAGAACATACAGATGGCCAACAGGTACATGAAAAGATGCTCAACATCACTAATTATCAGGGAAATACGAACCAAAACCACAATGAAATATCATCTCACACCTGTGAGAATGGCTATTATCAAAAAGACAAGAAATAATGAGTGTTGGCAAGGACGTGGAGAAAAAGGAATTCTTGTGCACTGTTGGTAGGAATGTAAATTGGCGTAGCCACTATGGAAAACAGTATGGAGGTTCTTCAAAAAATTCAAAATAGAACTACCATACAATTCAATAATTCCACTTCTGGGTGTTTATCCAAAGAAAATGAAAACACTAATTCAAAAAGATATACATATGGATATATACAATGGAATACTATTCAGCCATAAAGGAGAATGAAATATTGTTATTTGCGACAACAAGGATGGACAACTAAGGGCATTTTGCTAAGTGAAATTAGTCAGAGAAACACAAATACATACAATCTCATGCATGTGTGGAATTTAAAAACAAAAACAACCAAGCTCACAGATAAAAAGAACAGACTGGTGGTCGCCAGAGGTGGTAGGTAGAGGGTGGGTAAAATGGGTAGAGGGGGTCAAAAGGTACAAACTTCCAGTTATAAAATAAATAAGTTATGGAGATATAATGTACAGCATGGTGACTATAGTAAATAATACTCTATTGTATGCTTGAAAGTTGCTAAGAGAGTAAATCTTAAAAGTCCTCATCACAAGAAAAAAAAATTTGTAACTATGTATGGTGGTAGATGCTAACTACTAGACTTACTGTGGTGATCATTTCACAATATATACAAATGATAAATCATTATGTTATATACCTGAAACTAATATAATGTTATATGTCAATTATACCTCAATTAAAAAAATGATATATGCTATAGCTATATGCTATATCTATATATATCTGTATATAGCTATATGCTACTTATCACTTTAAATTCAAAGAAACAAATAAATGAAAAGTAAACAGATGGTAAAAGATAAATTATGCAAACAGCAACCACAAGAAAGCTGGAGTGACTGTGCTAGTATCAGACAAAATAGACTTTAAAGCAAAAAAAAAAAATGTTACTAGAAATAAAGAAGGACATTTCATAATGATAAAGGGGTCGATCTAGCAGGAAGATATAACAATGATAAATATATATGCACCTAATAACAGAACACCAAAATACATGAACCAACAATTGATATAACAGCAAAGAGGACAAAATTCCTCATGAAGCTTACCTTCCAAAGGGTAAGACACAAATAAACAAATAAATAGATAATATCAGTTAAATGCTATACAGAAAGAAAAATCCTAAGACTGTTATTTTAAAGAGAGTGGTCAAGTAAGGCGTCTCTGAGATCATGTTTGAGCAGACACCTGAACAAACTGAGAGAATTAGCCATGAAATATTTGTGAAAAGAATATTCTGGGGGGAAGGTGCCAGGTCCAGAACATCTTCAATGCACTGAGCTGGACAAACAGTAAGAAGTTTGATGGGTCCGTACTGAAGTGAGGAGAGGGGATGAGGTCAGAGAGCAGAGAAGGCCAAGAAAAAGCTGGAGACAGGGGGAGCACTGGGAGGAGAGGCAAGAGAGAAGAGGTTGTTACCTCAGTAAATCCTGCAGGCCACAAAGCTAACATTGCATTGCCACAGTAAAGATCTGGTTGGGTTTAGTGTTTAAGTTGCAGTTATTGCCACTTTAGGCTAATACTTGACTTTGAAGATTTTATACACAATATTTTTGTTATACATCACAACTTGGCCACCTCCACTCCAAACAACAGAATGAATTTTCTTAAAGTGCGCTTAGTTTCTTTTGGTGATTCATGTTTGTACATAGATTCTGTGATCCCATTTCATACTGCATCATACAGGAACACTTTGTATAAATGAATTGCTTTTTGTTTTCATATTATTAGTAGTATCATGGTCCCATCACATGCCTATTAACCTCATAAATGTGTCATTAGTCTTTGAAAAAAAATATGTAAATATGTATGTGTAACATGAGAATTTCTCTCCAAAGCAGGGCTTAAACTATTTTGGAAAAGTTTGACAGAGTATATCATGTGAATTCAGATTTACCTCAATGCCAAGAATTATGTTTAGATAGGAAAAAAGAAACTTGTTTTGATCTCAGATAGAAAAATAGATTGCTTTGGGTTTTATGTAGCTTTAGATTTTTAAAAAGCTAGAATTTAATCTGTTTAGCTAAGAGTGATTTGGAAAAAAATTTTTTTTGGAAAATTTTTTTAAAAATTCTAAATATGATAGGAAGTCACTAAAGAGCTGAGGCAAAAGATGGCTAGGACTGACTCATGTTTTAAAACAATTATGCTAGCTGCTTTGTGAAGAATAAAGAGACTGCAGGGGGGGTGAGGAGAAGCCAGGAGGCCAACTAGGAAATTACTGCAGTTGTTCAGGCAGAACAAATACAGAGAAAATACAGTGGGCGGGACTAGGGTGGGAGCAGCAGAGTTGAAAAGTGGTCACAGATTCTGAATGTATTTTAAATGTAGATGAATTAGATGAAAAGTATCAGAAAGAAATGTCTACAATTATTGTAAGATTTTTTGGCCTAGGTTAACTGGGTAAATAGTGGTGTCATGTGCTCAGAACTGGAATATTGGGGAGGAAAAAACCGGGGGAGGGGTGTCACAAGTTCAGATTGGATCTGTTTCATTTGAGATGCCAACAAGATACTCACGTGGAGACATACTGAAGGTAGTTGAATATACAAGTCTGCATTAAGGGGAAAGGTAAGATTATTTCATTTAACCGTCTAAAAATCTAGTACAGTAAAGATTATTTTCTACATTTTATAGAGGAGACTAGAGCACAGATAAATTATATGACTTATCTAATGCCACCGAATGTATAGAAGCAAAGTCTGGAGCCAGGGTTTCAAACAATCTGTTTGACACCAAAGCCAAAATTCTTTCTACCGTATCTCTTCCTCCTCAACCACACACGTACCTTATATCTTCAATTCAAAGTTTAATGATAAACAAGACCCCCTTTGATTTGTGCCTGGGTCTTAATTTATAAAAGTGACAACAAGGAGAGGTCAATGCCACCGAAAGAAAAGTTTAATGTTATTCACCGTTTGGCCAGAAAGGAGAGAGGTACATCATGCCACGCCAGGCCAGGCCCCAGGAGGAGGTACCAGACTCAGTCAGGAGGCACAAAGGAGCCAGGGGAAGGCAAAAGCCACAGCCTTTCTTAGGGTTTCCGCAGGAAAGGCAGGGCCGAGTAAACAGTTTAGGATTGGCCAGTTAAAATAATTCCAGCAGGCTTTGGGGCATAGGGGCTGTGCCTAGTTGCCTGTGACCTGGCCCTGGGTTGATTTAGGGGGAGGGAGGAATTGGCTTGGGGTGCAAAAATTAGATGAAGGAGGTAGGTGGTTGGGGGTTGGTCTGCATATGAAAGGTATGTTCACAGGTCAAGGTGAATTAGCTATCTCTAGGAAGGGCAGTTTCTTCCTGGCCAGGTAGGCCCCCAATGTGTCAAAATATAATAAAATATGGAAAATAAGAAATGATTAATATACTTTTCCAATCCAAATTTCAAATCCCTTCATTGCAAGTTTCCTGACTCCAGCTCTCTTAGATAAGAATATCGTAAGAAGCCCAACTACCTCAAATTCTTCTGTAAAAACATTGGTACTTACACACATACTCACAAAAATGTAGGGTCATTTAAAGCTTAACAGAAGACCAAAACAATCAGACAAACTGAATTCTGTAAAGTTGTGCATCAATAATTATCTATTACTTCTAGAATTCAGACAAAGGGAAAAGATACACAAATCAGACAGAAAGACCAGAGCTTCAGCTCAAAAAACACCCAGTCCAGGGAAGTTTGTGTAAGTAAAATACATTAGGAAAAAAGCAAGAAGATAATGTGCTTTGATTTTTAGAGGGGCTCGCCAACCTGACTGCGCCCCAGCTAGCTTGCCTAAATAATGATCAACAACTTGTCTCACACCAACCCAGAAAAATCGCACCTTTACAACCTGATCTGAGATCTGCTCTCAAAATGTTGAAGGAAGGCTTGCTGGCTGTATCCAATACAATTCAGCCCAGATGTTTTCAAGGGAATGGGAATTAGGTTGTATAATCTACATGTATTAAATTTCAGCATTCTATTCCATTTAGCCTGGGAAGATTCCAACTATTTTTCTTCACCGTGGACACAGGGACCTAAGTTTGGCTCAAAGAGGATCCTTTGTTTCACACGCAGAACAGGCCCCCAGGAACAGAATCACCAAACAGGACACTGAAAACTGATCACACACCACTCCCTTCCCAGGCAAACCTCTGACCGACCCCATATATCCAGCTCCACGCAGATTCCTACAGCTGGTACCTTTCTTCCAGCATACACTCAGTTCGAGACGGTGACAAGAGACAGGAAAGGAAACCCGAGCCTCTCCAATGTAATCCTTTACCCCTCTCCAAGTTGAATTCAGCTCCCTCGCCTCCAGCCGGGGTGCGGACAACCCGGGATCCTGCTGGTCCAGACTCCCAGGCCCCAGCCAGCCTGCCCGGATCCCACCCGGCCGGATGCTCCTCAGACCCTGACCACCCCCGGAGAGGGAGGCGGTAGCAGGGTCCGCACACTGACAACCAGGGCGGCGCGCAGACCACGCACACAGGCGCACATCCCTTGTCCGCGGAAGGGGAGGCCGTGGCGGGTTCGAAGCGCTGCTTCCCGGGGCGGCTGTCAGGAGGGAGGGCCCAGGCTGAGGGGTCCCGCCAGGGCTTCGCCACCCACCGCGATCTCACCTAGAGCGGCGCCGCCGCGGCCCTGCAGCAGCAGCAGCACAACCTCCTCCCTTCCGATTGGCTCAGCTTCGGGCCCTCGCATATTCGCTTCCGGGTGAGAGGTGCCTCGTCGCCCCGGCAACCGAGTCGCGCTCTGCGCGGAGTTAGCGCTTCTTTCCCTCAGTGCCATAGAGCTGGCGGCCCAGGAGGAACCGCAGAGTCAAGAAAATATCTGCAACACACCTCTGTCGAGTGAGTGCCCCTCCTCCCAATGCCCCGAGCCGGGAAGTTCACCTCTAAGTAGAACTCGCATTAAGCCAGAGCGTGGACACTGGTAGCTGCTGTGTGGCTGTGACTTATTTCCTGATCGTCTACACTGGGGATGGCGTGGGGACACGGAGACAACCCCCCCCCCCCCCCGTCCTGGGAATCAGAACACCTGGATTCCAGCTCTGTTTCGGCCGTAAACTCGCTGTTGTGACATCTTAGGCAAATGCCATCCTCTCTAGATTTTTCCTCTATGGTGCCAGATGGTCTCCATCTCTTACATTCCCTCTCGCTCTAACATTACAAAGTTTCCAATGGTTGAAAACAGTTTGGTTTTTCTGTATGATCAACTTAGGTACCCTGCTTAATAAGCATTTAAAGACTGGGGCGCCTGGGTGGCTCAGTCGTTAAGCGTCTGCCTTCGGCTCAGGTCATGATCCCAGGGTCCTGGGATCGAGCCCCGCATCGGGCTCCCTGCTCCGCGGGAAGCCTGCTTCTCCCTCTCCCACTCCCCCTGCTTGTGTTCCCTCTCTTGCTGTATCTCTCTCTGTCAAATAAATAAATAAAATCTTTTTAAAAAAATAAGCAATTAAAGATTGCTTCCCAAGTGCTATTTATTCATTAGACATTCAGTTCCTACCTACAAGTACTAAGCACCTACCACTAAGTACTACTATGCTGGACACTAGAGTGAGAAAAAAAGATTTGACTAATCCCTGATCCTTGACCTAGATGAGCTGGGTATTGTGATTGGGGATTCCAGAACAAACGCATTATTTTAACAGGGTTCTAAGTACTGCAGTAGGGATCGGCCCATGGTGCTGTGGAGACTCCTAGACGAGTCTGGGGGTGAGGGGAGATGAGAAAGGATTTGCTCAAGTGATACTTGTCTTTTTCTTTGTGCCTTTTTCTGGGAAAAATTTGCAACTTTGTATTCCAGTTCACCAATTTACTTTTCAGTTGTATTCATTATGCTATTCAGTCATTACCCCAATTATGTTATTCATTTCCTAGATTGCTAATTGGTTCTTTTTCATAACCACCTATTTCTGTCTCAAGGATACTATACTCTCCCTTTCTGTCTGAGGATGTTACAGAATTTTAATGTCTTCTACCTATTGTGTTATGTTTCCTCAAAGGGGATGAGCCTCTGGTCTTTCTCAATTGGCACTTAATTTTTAAGTGAAAATGTCAGTTCTCTTGCCCCACCCATAGAGATTCTGTCAGTAGTTTAGGAACTTGAAGGCATCCCAAGTAATTCTGAGGCACGAGCCACACTTTGAGTAACATTCTGGTAGACTCTTTAGTCCCAGAAGTTAGAATTTACTTATCTTCTCTATATATGTTTTCTTTGATGTTGGAAAAATATAATTTTTTAAGAAGATTTTATTTATTTATTTGACAGAGAGAGAGACAGTGAGAGAGGGAACACAAGCAGGGGGAGTGGGAGAGGGAGAAGCAGGCTTCCCGCGGAGCAGAGAGCCTGATGTAGGGCTTGATTCCAGGACCCTGGGATCATGACCTGAGCCGAAGGCAGACACTTAACTGACTGAGCCACCCAGGCGCCTCTGAAAAAAAATAATTTCTAATGATTTGGTCCACTAAATGTCCCAGGGCTTTGAGGCATAGATTCCCCTCAGTCCTTTCTTTTGACCTGGTCTCCATTCCAATCTCATTCTGTTTAGACAACCTCACCCCTACCTCTCCCCACTATCATTTACTATCTTTCTTTTCTTTTTTTTTTTTTTTAAAGATTTTTATTTATTTATTTGACAGAGAGAGAATGAGAGAGAAAGCACATGAGAGGGGGAGGGTCAGAGGGAGAAGCAGACTCCCTGCCGAGCAGGGAGCCCGATGCAGGACTCGATCCAGGGACTCCAGGATCATGACCTGAGCCGAAGGCAGTCGCTTAACCAACTGAGCCACCCAGGCGCCCAACTATCTTTATTTTCTATTCCCTCCTTCTGCCAGTTCCTCACTTCACTTTACCTCTGTGAGGGCATCAATAGGTCATATAGGCTACCCAAGAGAAATAAAAACATATATCCACACAAAAACCTATGCATGAATGTACATAGCAATGTTCTTCATAACAGCCCAAACTGGAAACAACCCAGCTATCCACCAATTGATGAATGGATAAACAAACTGTTATTTCTGTACAGTGGACTATTATTTGGTGATAAAAAGGGATGAAGTACTGCTACATGCTACAATATGGGTGAACCTTAAGACCATTATACTAAGTAAAAGAAGCCAATCATAAAGGACCACATACTGTGTGACTCCATTTATAGGAAATGGCCAGAATAGGCAAATCTATAGAGACAGAAAGTAGATTAGTGATTGCTAGGGGCTAGGGCTGGGCCTGGGGTGAGGTGGAGCTGGGCATAGAGAAGAGGTGGGAGTCGAAATTAGGGGAATGAAGACTAACTGCTAACATTCTAAAATTAGATTGTGGTGATAGTTGCATACCTCTTAATATGCTAAAAAAACCATTGAATTGTATACTTTTAAAGGGTAAGTTTTGTGGTATGTGAATTATATATTTATAAAGCTATTATAATAAATAAATAAAAATAGATCATCTAGACAAAGTTATTCATTTCCCCAGGGCCCTACACTAGACAACGGAAATGCCAAGTAATCATGCTTGTGATCATATGAAGTGAGTCAGTTTGGGTAGCTCTTAAAGCACATAAAAATATTTAAGTTTATGTGACTTTTCTTAAATCTTTTATAACAGCTGCTGAAGTGTGTAAGATAAACTTTATATTTCCAAATGGAGACAAGTATGGTAAGCATACATTTCAATTACTTTTTCTATCTAGACTAAAATTAAATAGCTTAATTTAGTGGTTGAGGTGGAAAGAGCTGAGATGCCCTTCAACAGATGAATGGATAAAGAAGATGTGGTCCATATATACAATGGAATATTACTCAGCCATCAGAAAGGATGAATACCCAACTTTGACATCAACATGGATGGGACTGGAGGAGATTATGCTAAGTGAAATAAGTCAAGCAGAGAAAGTCAATTATCATATGGTTTCACTTATTGGTGGAACATAAGGAATAGCGTGGAGGACATTAGGAGAAGGAAGGGAAAAATGGGGGGGGGAATTGGAGGGAGAGATGAACCATGAGAGACTATGGACTCTGAGAAACAAACTGAGGGTTTTATTTTTTTTTAAAGATTTATTTATTTATTTATTTGACAGCGAGAGACACAGCGAGAGAAGGAACACAAGCAGGGGGAGTGGGAGAGGGAGAAGCAGGCTTCCCGCGGGGCAGGGAGCCCGATGCGGGGCTCGATCCCAGGACCCTGGGATCATGACCTGAGCCGAAGGCAGACGCCTAACGACTGAGCCACCCAGGCGCCCCAAACTGAGGGTTTTAGAGGGGAGGGGAGTAGGCGGATGGGTTAGCCCGGTGATGGGTATTAAGGAGGGCACGTACTGCATGGAGCACTGGGTGTTATATGAAAACAATGAATCGTGGATCACTACATCAAAAACTAATGATGTATTGTATGGTGACTAACATAACATAATAAAATTAAAATAAAAAAAATAAAATGCAGAAGAACCATGAGAGACGATGGACTCTGAAAAACAAACTGAGGGTTCTAGAGGGGAGGGGGGTGGGAGGATGGGTTAGCCTGGTGATGGGTATTGAGGAGGGCACGTTCTGCATGGAGCACTGGGTGTTATGCACAAACAATGAATCATGGAACACTATATCTAAAACTAATGATGTAATGTATGGGGATTAACATAACAATAAAAAAATTAAAAAAAAATAAAATAAAATGCCATTGTAAAATTTAAAAAAATTTAAAAAAAGAAAAAATTAAATAGCTTAAGAGTAAAAAAAATGAGGGGCGCCTGGGTGGCTCAGTCGTTAAGCATCTGCCTTCGGCTCAAGTCATGGTCCCAGGGTCCTGGGATCGAGCCCCGCATCGGGCTCCCTGCTCCTTGGGAAGCCTGCTTCTCCCTCTCCCACTACCCCTGCTTGTGTTCCCTCTCTCACTGTGTCTCTCTCTGTCAAATAAATAAATAAAATCTTTAAAAAAAAAAAAGAGTAAAAAAATGAGACTGTAAATTTTGTAGAACAACTATTGGGATATTAACTCCATTAAATAAAATGACATAGAAATACTAATAGATGGACAGATTTAAATTTTTTTTTTAAAGATTTTATTTATTTGACAGAGAGAGACACAGCGAGAGAGGGAACACAAGCAGGGGTAGTGGGAGAGGGAGAAGCAGGCTTCCCAAGGAGCAGGGAGCCTGATGTGGGGCTTGATCCCAGGACCTGGGATCATGACCTGAGCCGAAGGCAGACGCTTAACGACTGAGCCACCCAGGCACCCCACAGATTTTAAATTTAAACTCTAATGTTAAGTCTAGACAGTATGCCTTGGAAACCTATGTATGGGATCTGTCAGTCTTCCTGGCCAGTGTGTTTTAATGGTTACCTGACCTTCTAAGGGGCGCTTGTCTGGCTCAGTTAGAAGAGCATACAGTGCTTGATCTCGGGGTCGTGAGTTCGAGCCCCATGATGGATGTAGAGGTTACTTAAATAAATAAATAAATAAACTTAAAAACCAAAACAAGACTTCTAAGACCATGGAGCTCCTTTATCTCTGGCCTCATTGGTTTCAATGCTAGGGAGCCAAAGAGACCCATAGGGGTACAGTTATGATTAGTCCTGAACATAAATACTTTATTACCTAGTCTAACAAGGTTCCCATTCATAATGCATTACAATAGATTTCTCTCTTGTTTAGATGGTGACTGTACAAGAACATCTTCTGGAATCTTTGAGAGAAATGGAATAGGTATTCATACCACTCCTAATGGGATTGTCTACACAGGAAGCTGGAAAGATGACAAGGTATTGTTGTTGTAATATTGACAGTGGATAAGTAAGCCTATTGCTTAAATGATTCCTGGCATTTCACCATTAATGAAAAACACATGTCAGTAGACTATATAATAAAAATAACTGATATGAACATAGGAGTGATATTAAAGTCATACAGGGTTTGTCATCTTTTTTTTTTTTAAGTTTTATTTGTTTAAGTAATCATTACACCCAACATGGGGCTCAAACTCCCCACCCCCCCTTCCCGAGATCAAGAATCACATGCTCCTCTGACCAAGCCAGCCAGGCCCCCTGTCATCTTTATTACCATCTTTCTCATCTCCTATTCACTGAGTAAAGCTAAATGCATTACATAATTTACTCATCTAATCCTCACAGTACCTCATGAGGTAGGTACTATTAATGCTCCTATTTTACAAATGAGGGAAATCAGGCTCAGGTTTCTTGCCCAATTAGTGATGAAACCAGATGTGGACTCAGGTGTGCTTGAATACAAATTTTTGTTTCTAACAACTTCTTTGCACTGTTTCCTGGGCTAACTAAATTGGTTGTCCTTTAAGACTTTTGATATATTCAAGATGTCTTAAGGATCCTATTATCATCATCATGGACCCCCTAGATGTTCAAATGCCCCACATTAGGAACATTTGACTTGGTGGGCTTCAGAGAGAGATGCATTTGAAGGACAATGATCAATGGTAAATGTTGTCTTATTTTTGTGGAAATAAAGGGTGATACAATGATAGATTAAATAATAACTAAATGGATGATAGACATATATATACAGAAACTGAATGTTAGTTACTGAGGTCATTTCCTTTGTTACAAACAGATGAATGGTTTTGGAAGGCTTGAGCATTTTTCGGGAGCAGTGTATGAAGGACACTTTAAGGACAATATGTTTCATGGATTGGGGACTTATACATTCCCAAATGGGGCAAAGTATACTGGAAACTTCAATGAAAATAGGTAGGCTAAAAATAAGAAGTCATTGTAGTTCTAAAAGGTTCTTTTCAGGCATTTTTGCTTAAATATTATATTTAGTTAATGCTAAATATTCTTTTGTAATACAGTTCATTAAAATATATTTATAGTATATTTATTAAGAATTGTTGGATTAGGGGCACCTGGGTGGCTCAGTTGGTTAAGCGTCAGATTCTTGATTTCAGCTCAGGTCATGATCTCAGGGTCGTGAGTTCCAGCCCTGCATTGAGCTCTGAGCTGGGCGTGGAGGCTGCTTAAGATTCTTTCTCTCCCTCTGCTCCTCCCACCACCTCTCTTCCTCCCTGTTAAAAAAAAAAAAAATTGTTGGGTTATTTTGGGGGGGAAATGTTATAAACAGAGGTTAAGACCATCATGAGCCTCCAAAAGAAAATATTCTTGTTGATAACCTATTAGACTTTTCATTTATTTCCTCTTATCTCTCCTATTGCTATAGAACTTTTTGTCATCAGCTTGGAAATGGAAAGCTTGTCACAATTATTGAGAAAATTTAGGCCAAAAATTATATATATCAGGATATAAGAAGTATATCCTGATAAGCTTTGTTTTTTCTTAATTTTAGAGAGGGAGGGAGGGGCAGAGGGAGAGGAAGAGGGAGAATCTTAAGCAGGTTCCACACCCAGCATGGAGCCCGATGCCAGGCTCAATCTCACATCCTTGAGGCCATGACCTGAGCCGAAATCAAGAGTTGGATGCTTAACCAACTGAGCCACCCAGGCACCCCTATCCTGATAAATTTTTTAAAAAAGCAGCCTTGGGGGATAATTTCAAATTTGTTTATTGGATTTTGACCTGATATATGTGTGTATTTTTACTAAGCTAATTTTTAAAGTGTAAGCAAAATTAGTTAGTTTTCGAATTGTAGAAATGTACTCACTGTTGTCCTTTCTGAGCTTATGCTTGAACGAAAAATAAAAGTATAATGAAATAAAAGCGCACTTTTACAAGCTTAATCTTCACACTGAATACCATGCCATATAATCCAGAGGTTCATGTTCATTTACAAATATCCCTTTATTTGCAGAATTGAAGATACAACCTAATTGTTATGAAGTGGTTGATATAAATACATTTTGAGGAGGGCAGAAAAGTGTTCACCTTTTTTGACTCCCAAGTCTGTGCTGATAACGCAAACTTTTTCCACTGATGTTAATGAAGGGAAAAAATCTAACCCCTGGCATAAGTCTGTTTGTTTATGTGAAGTACATTTTCACTACTCCCAAGAGTCTAAGAAAACCCCGCATAAAGCATAGCACCTCACACATAGGTGATGGTCAATAAATATTTGTTGAATAAATGAATGAACTAATATGAACTTTTCATTTTTTAACTGATTGTTTTGGTTTTGTGTAAACTGAGTGTATGTGATCCTAAAATCTTGGATACCAGAATTTGTATAATAACAATGTTTGTTTGGAATAGTAATGGTTTTGGTAGGATATGAAAGCAGGATGCTGAATTTTATTTTACTTTATTTTATTTCATTTTATTTTATTTTATTTTTAGGATGCTGAATTTTAAATCAAAGTTTGAAAGTGGAAAGATATAATTCTTCAGGCATAGAGTATAATATGCTAGACAATCTTATACCTGGACTCTATATTCTTGGTCTTGGTTAATGAACAAATTTATTTTTCACTATTGCAGGATGGAAGGTGAAGGACAATATACTGACACCCAAGGACTAGAATGGTGTGGCACCTTTCATTTCACTGCTGCTCCAGGCCTGAGGCTAAAGCTCCACATGTAGTATATTCTGCATTATTTTAATGTGGTAACTGAAACTTTTAGGTATAAGGAAAACTTAGTCATCTGAAATACCTTCATATCCTACCTCTATAACATAATTTAGCCAATAAAACCATCTCTCAACGTCTTTTTGAACTTTATATTCATCATCTTATAATCAGTTTAAAATAAATTATGTGGGGTGCCTGGGTGGCTCAGTCGGTTGAGTGTCCAACTCTTGATTTTGGCTCAGGTCATGATCTCAGGGTCATCAGATCGAGCCTGGCATCGGGCTCCGCTCTGGGTGTGGAGCCTGCCTAAGATTCTCTCTCCCTCTCCCTCTGCCTCCCTCCTTGCTCTCATGCATGCACTTTCTCTCTCTCTCTCAAATAAATCTTTTTAAAAAATTAAAATAAATTATGTGATTCATTTTAATAAACACAGCAGAACTATCTAAATCTTGGCAGAGTCAATTTCCAATCCTGTGCCTGAGTTTTATCATCTTTAAAAAGCATATCTGTGTGTTAAAGGGAACTATCAAGGAAATGAAAAGAATCCACAGAATGGGAGAAAATATTTACCAATCATATATCTGATACAGATTTAGATTCCAGAGTATATAAAGAACTCATAGGTAAATACATATAAATAAAAATACAACCCAATTAAAAAATAGACAAAGGATTTGAATAGACATGTCTTCAAGGAAGATATACGAATGTCTAATAAGCAAATGAAATCATTACTCTTTAGGAAAATGCAAATTAAATCCACAATAAGATAGCACGTCACAATCACTCAGATGGCTATATTAAAAAAGACAGACAACAACAAAGATTGGCAATGACAGGGAGAAATTGGAAACTGCCAGCATTTCTGGTGGGAATATAAAATGGTACAGCCGCTATGGAACAGTTTTTCAAAAAGTTAGACATACACTTACCGTATGACCCAGCAATTCCTAACTATGTCCCCCAATAAATCGACCTGTACGGGAATTATTCATAACAGCTCAATATTGGAAACAACCCAAATGTCCATCAACTGATGAATGAATAAACAAAATGTGGTATATCCATATAAAGGAATATTTTCAGCCATAGAAAGGAATAAAATACTGACACATGCTACAACATGAATGAACCTTGAAAACATTATACTAAGTGAAGGAAGCTGGTCACAAAAGGCCACATATTGTACGTGAAATGTCCAGAATAGGCAAATTCATAGAGATAGGGAGTAGATGAGTGGTTGCTATGGGAAGGAGGAACTGGGAGGCATGGGGTTTCTTTTTGGGGTGATGGAAATATTCTAGAATTAGTGGTGATGGTCGCACAACCTCGTGAATACTAGAAACCATTGAATTATTCACAATAAAAGGGCAATTTTTATGTGTGGTATGTGAATTATATTTCTTTTTTTTTTTTAAAGTAGATCTATGTGTCCTCACCTATTCTATGCCAAGGAAACTTTTTTACCTTCTAGATAATACAGTTTAAAAATTACCAGAACAGTGGGTGCCTGGATGGCTCAGTTGGTTGGGCAACTGTCTTCAGCTCAGGTCATGATCCTGGAGTCCCGGGATCGAGTCCCGCATCGGGCTCCCCGCTCAGTGGGGAGTCTGCTTCTCCCTCTGACCCTCCCCCCTCTCATGCTCTCTCTCTCTCATTCTCTCTCTCAAATAAATAAATAAAATCTAAAAAAAAAAATTACCAGAAGAGTACATGACAGCTACATATTAAAAATTACAATGAAGACCTGAGTGTTTGCTGGAACTATTTTTCCAAAAATGACCAAAAAGTGCTATAAACAGTAACTTTAATATCATATTTCTTCATTCAAAGTCTTGTGGAAATTTGTACTTCTCAAATTAGCAAGTGTACTGTACTTGCTAAATTTTTAAAAATTTCTGTTGTACTACTATAAATCTGGGTTGAAATGTCTTTTAAAGTAGAACCAAAAATGGTATTTTTGTTAGCTTCCCATAATCATAGATTATGTATTTAATTTCAAAATACCCTATTTTTAACTGTTCAAAAATACATTTTTAAAATTAGACACTTTTGGATTTGTTGGTTAGCACTAATTGGTATGTTTTAGAATTAAATATTATTGTACTAGAATTTATACAAATTAAGATAAATTGAGAGGATGTTTTCAGGGACCAGGACATATAATGCAGTTTTAAAACTTCTGGAAAATATAGAAAAATATCTGTTTTACTGCAAACTAAATTTTTCCCAATATTTTTCTTCAAAATATCTAAGGTAACAATGGCTTAGGTCAAAATCTTTAAAATCTTTAAAATTTTAAAATCCTTTTAAAATCTTTAGCTTTTTATTGATATATAAATAACGTTTTAATGCTCAAGTTGCCAGTTTTCTATGATAACAAAGTCATTCCTTTTAAATGGTTTTCTTTCTCTTACTCCTTGAAAGTAAATCCAGTTCAGTTGATTAGTTGATGCTAGAATTTGACCTGAAGCTTATATAATTAGAAGAGACACTAGTTTTCCTCATTTAAAAGCCTAGTTAGCATATGACAATCTCGTTTCCGGGGAAGTCAAACCTCTCCTGCTTTTTTTTTTTTTATAACCTTTAAATTAATTTAGAATCCAGATAAGCCTTGATCTGAGGATGATATAACCTCAGCAAGCAACATGGGGTAAGTGTGTGCTTTTACGTGCTTTGAAAGGCATTGACAGGGGAAATATTTTCATAAAAGAAGAAATCCCATATATCCTTACTAATTTAGATTCAAACCATGCTGACATTTAAGGTAGCCATTTAAAGAAATAGCTATTTAAAAGTTATAACAACTTGTACAATATTTATTTTCTTGCTTAATTTTTTAATTTTATCATAATCTGCCTTTGCTTAATTTTTTAATTTTATCATCATCTGCCTTAATGAAATGTTTGGAGACTGAAGAGTGTTGGATATTTATGTATTAATTTTAAGTGGAATTACATTTTGAGAGCAATCTTAAAGAAAAGATGACAAGTTTCTTGATTTACAAGGCAGATAAATCCAACATGTATATGCCTCTTTGGGATTAAGAATAAAGAATAAAAATTAGGAATGCCTTTTGTAACACAGAAAAGGGACAGAGGATTCTATCAGAGTTCACTCTGTTATGTATAGAATAATGTGTGCTGATTAATTACACAGGGACATTAGTGAAACTTAATTCTAAACTCTTTGTGGGGTTTTGGGAGCATGATGAGAAGAATTGTGTTTCACCTGAAAGCTTTCTATCCTTTACTTAAGCAAGAATAGCATTCCATTATAATTAGTATTGGAATTATATGGGTTTTTATATGTTGAAACTAGTATTCTGAAAATATAGAAATATGTCTTTTTATTACCCTTTGTCTTTTTAAATAGCTCCTTTCAATACAAAATTGTATTACTGGAAATGGTATAGCCATTTCATTGAAAGTACGTCTGAAGGATTTAACACAAATGGTCAGAAATTTATCCTAGAGAAATAAATTTTTGACACATATTTATTCTAAACAGTTTCCTTGAATTTAATTAACATCTACATTTTTATTAATACCATGGACTCTGAAAATGCCATCTAAACCAGTTTGAAACCTCAGAGGCTTTGAAAGGAAGATGATCATACTATTGTTAACTTTTCATACAAATACAATATAAAAGTTAACAGATAAATACCTTGTGCAAATTTCATATACATTTGGTTGATTTGATTTGGGACAGAATTGATGAGACTCCTGGTTCCTCTTTATTCCCCCTTCTTCCTTCTCTCTCTTCTCTGTATAGAAGAGTGAATATCAATATAGCAGTAAACTAGTAAGCTCCAAGCAATGGGCAGACAAAAAGTCTTCCTTCCTCTCTGAAAAAAAGAATTGTAAAATCAAACAATGTCAGGCGATTTACAGATGGTCTGAATTTTAATCTATGGACCCCAGATTAAGAACCTTCTGATTTTGAGTTTAGGGACTGGAGTATGAGTTGTTCAATATTTTTCTCAGCTTTTGGATTTTTTATAAAATGTAAGAATATTTAATAATTCCTACTAATCTTCTCTCAGGGACAATGTTGAAAGTACTGATTCTCCCACTGACCATCTCCCAACACACACACACACACATACACACTCCATGAAAATGAAGCACAGTTTGATCAATATCCATAGTTTGACAATCACATTACTGCTGCTTGTCCCCAGTGACTTGATTAATCACCTGTGCTTTCAAGAGATCAGAAATCACCTTGGGAACCAAGGAAGAAAAAATCCTCATTATTTTATTTGTATGGTGCTTTCAGTGCCTCTTATAAATAAGATGAACTAAACCATAAATTGCTAAATTTTAGCCAAGGATATTCTTCTGATTATTTTGTTATCTGCTCCTGCCCTTATTGAGAAAAGAGAGTTTAGTAGGTATTAACATCCATTTAAGTTGTCCTAAAATAGAAAAATAAAAAGAGAAAGTGGCAGCTGATCAGATGCTCAAATTTTTTCATTTGAGGAAGGGTCTAGAATTTATCCCCTGGGAATGAGGAAGTAGCTGTTTAGGATTTTTTTTGGACAACGGTTATTTAACTCAAAGCTATTTGAAAATACAATGCCCTCATACGGGTCCGTGCCAGCTCTATCCATTTTCCTCAGGCTATGTGGGCATGATTTCAGTGAGCAACGAAGAGGCAAATAATAGAAAATTCTTATGCCCTCTAGAAAGCTTCCTCCTTCTCTTAAATTTTCACTGGACTCCTTATGGAGTGTGAGGGTGGGTGGGTGGGTAGAGATGGTGCATAATGGTGGTAAAAGGTGATTGGGGAGAAGTGCAAGAACCTTACTGTGTAAGGTACCCTGGGAGCATGATGAGACCTGCTATTTATTGTCATATCTGGGCAGAAGATGAACAATGGGCATGAAGGGATGGTTGTATTTCTTTGCTAGGATACTTTTTTTTTTTTTAAGATTTATTTATTTATTTTAGGGGGAGAGAGAGAGCGAGAGAGCCAGCACAAGCGGGAGGGGCAGAGGGAGAGGGAGAGAGAATCTCAAGCAGACTCCACACTGAGCGCAGAGCCCCACACAGGGCTGGATCTCACGACCCTGAGATCATGACCTGAGCTGAAACAGAGTCAGCTGCTTAACCGACTGTGCCCCCCAGGCGCCCTACTAAGATACTTTTCAATACTCTTTCCCCATCTACCAGTTATTCCGCGCACTCCCAGTAGACATCTGAGGATAACAAAAGTTAAGGCTCTGCTAAAATTGTAGAACCAGTAAGTTCATTATTACAGCATATTCAACCTCCTTTTGGTTCCCCAGTTCATAGAAGAGTATTTTTTTTAAAGATTTTATTTATTTGAGAGAGAGAGACAGTGTAAGAGAGTACACAGGTGGGGAGGAGAGAGAAGCAGGCTCTCTGCTGAGAGGGAGAATTTGTTATTAAGTAGAAGGGACACACAGGCTCAAAGGAGGGAAAACTTTCAAGAATTAAAAATGCTTCTTGGTTCTAGACATTTTCCTAGAGGACCAGCATATTAGTAAGTTTGGGTTCATCCATATATGATGGAAAAGCAAAATAATAGTGGCTTAAACAAGCTAGAAGTTTCTCTCTTATGTTAGAAAAAAAAGCCTAGGGCCACCTGGCTGGCTCAGTCAGTAGAGCATGTGACTCTTGATCTCAGAATTGTGAGCTCAAGCCCCACACTGGGCATGGAGCCTGTTTAAAAAAAAAAAAAAGCCCCCAGGTAGGCAGTCCAGAGCTGTTTGAGCAGGTCCTTGTGTGAAGGACCCTGGTTCCTTCTATCCTGCTCTTCTGCCATCCTTAGTGTATCCCTCTTGGTCCAAGAAGGTTGCTCAGACTCTGCCTATCTCATTTGTGTTCCCCCAGCGGGAAGGAAGAATAGGAAGAAAAAGATGTGTTCTCTCTTTTGAGACTTCCCAGAGATTGCTCACATTATTTCTACCTCTACCTCAGGGGTAGAGTCTATTCTTGTGGTTACACCTAGCTGTGAAGGAGAAGGGGGAATGTGGGGGTTTTTTTTGTTTTGTTTTTTAAAGATTTTATTTATTTATTTGACAGACAGAGACACAGTGAGAGAGGGAACACAAGCAGGGGGAGTGGGAGAGGGAGAAGCAGGCCTCCCACCGAGCAGGGAGCCCAATGCAGGGCTCGATGAGGGGCTTGATCCCAGGACCCTGGGATCATGACCCGAGCTGAAGGCAGACGCCCAACGACTGAGCCACCCAGGCGCCCCGGGAATGTGATTTTTAAACTGGGTTACTAAAGAAAAAGGGATGCTGGGTGGCAATGAGCAGCGTCTGACAGAGCCAGGATTGGGTGGGGCGTTGCCCCTTAGATTCCTTCAGGACAAAGAGCAGAGTTATGCACAAAGAGGACCATATTAAGAAAAATTTTCTGTAAAGTTAAGAAGAAAAAAAGAGCAAGACAAGCTGGGAATAAATATAGATTCTCTTAGGATAAAGGAGGGGACCTTGACAAAATGACGAAGGCAACTAAGTAAGCTGTTGGTGCCCCTACTGCCCACGTTCTAGCCTCTGGCCCCCCAGCCTCCATCTCCCTTAATCCTCACATCTGCATTGTTATTATTCTTATGCCAATTATGCAGATCAAGAAACTGATGCCCAAAAAGATTCCGTAACTTGGCCAAACTGCCCAAGAAGCTTCAGATAATGAAATAATGAAAAATAAATAAAACATATAGCTGGATTGAAACCTGCTATATTCCTCAAAAAACAAACAAACAAAAACAATACCCAAACCACCATATACTCATAGGGTATTTTCCAAATGGGTTTCTACTTAATTTTGACTATAGATCAGCTCGATTAGCCCCTACAGAAAAAACCTATTATGAACCTATTTCATTTGTCACTTGAAGTAGGTGACTTTCATTTAATGTGGGATACTTAGGAAAATCTCTAGATTTGTGGCTTTCATTATTTTAGGGTCAGATGAACTGCTTTGAATGTTGGAGTACTCCAGCTAATTTTAAATACATAGGAATTTTTTATTAGTCCAGAACTGTTAGATATAAATACCCAAAGATATAAATACCAAGGTGAATGTGCCTACTCAACACCAAGTAACTTAAAAATGAAAAGACTAGGGGCGCCTGGGTGGCTCAGTCGGTTAAGCGTCTGCCTTCGGCTCAGGTTATGATCCCAGGGTCCTGGGATCGAGCCCCGCATCAGGCTCCCTGCTCGGCGGGAGGCCTACTTCTCCCTCTCCCATTCCCCCTGTTTGTGTTCCTGCTCTCGCTGTCTCTCTCTCTGTCAAATAAATAAATAAATAAATCTAAAAAAATAAATAAAAAAATAAAAAAACTGAAAAGACTAAAAGAAACAAGAGTTTTTTTTTACTTTATGTATTGTTGAATGATTAGACATTTTTTAACAGCAATCTCTTGAATGTACAATAAAAACCTTTCATTAAAAAATTATTAAAACAAAGGATGGTATAAATTACAAGGTACCTATCATTATCAATGGCATTTTTATTTCTTGTAGAACCTCTAGAAAAATCAGAAAGACTTCACAAAACATGATGTGATGTCTACTGGTGGAGACAGGCCACGAGGTGAGTGAATATTGCAAAGAACTTGTTTCCAGTCACTGCACGGATGAACTGAGAGGTTAGTTTAAACCAGTGTACTTAGCTTAAACCAGTACTTGTACTTCATTTATAAATCCAAACATTTATAAATTGCTTAAGAATCTTGTAACTCTTCTGTTTATTTATTTATCTATATATTTTAAAGATTTTATTTCTTTATTTGAGAGAGAGAGTGTGCGCAAGCACAGGAGTGGGGGGAGGGGCAGAGGGAAGAGGGAGAAGCAGGCTCCCCGCTGAGCAGGGAGCTCCATGCGGGGCTCAATCCCAGAACCCTGGGATCATGACCTGAGCCAAAGGCAGATGCTTAACTGACTGAGACACCCAGGCACCCCAACTCTTCTATGTTTAAAAACAAACAAAAATATCATGGGATTCTTTATTAGTTAGCACTCAAAGCTAATAGCCACCTTATAAACTAGCCATGTTACATCAGACTTTTACTGAATGTATGAATGTTTACAGTATTGAGATAATAATGAACTATATTTCACTGAGTTCTATTTCGGATTGCAAACAAAACAAAACAAAACCTTAAGGACAACAAAATTTGCATTCAACTAATATTTACTGAGTCCCTACTTCATGCTAGGCTTGGTGGCATGATAACTATGTGGGATAAGTATTATCTTCATTTTACAGATGAGGAAATGTAGGCTTATAAGGGGTAAGTAACATTCCCAGGGGCACAAAACTAAATAAGTAGCAGATCTGCAATTTGAAGCTAGATGTCTCCTGAACTTAAGAAGAAAGTTCTATGGTTTAAAACAGTATTTTTTAAGTCAATCAGAGAAAGACAAGTATCATATGATCTCACTGATATGAGGAATTTGAGAAACAAGAGAGAGGACCATAGGGGAAGGGAGGAAAAATGAAACAAGATGAAACCAGAGAGGGAGACAAACCATAAGAGATTCTTAATCTCAGGAAACAAACTGAGGGTTGCTGGAGTGATGGGGGGCGGGAGGGATGGGGTGGCTGGGTGATGGACATTGGGGAGGTATGTGCTATGGTGAGCGCTGTGAATTGTGTAAGACTGATGAATCACAGACCTGTACCTCTGAAACAAATAATACTTTATATGTTAAAGAAAAAAAAAGAAGATAATAGGAGGGAAAAATGAAGGGGGGGAAGTTGGAGGGGGAGAGGAACCATGAGAGACTATGGACTCTGAGAAACAAACTGAGGGTTTTAGAGGGGAGGAGGATGGGGGGACAGGTTAGCCCAGTGATGGGTATTAAGGAGGGCACGTACTGCATGGAGCACCGGGTGTTATACGCAAACAATGAATCATGGAACACTACATCAAAAACTAATGATGTAATGTATGGTGACTAACATAACATAATAAAATTAAATTTAAAAAAATAAAAAATAAATAAAACAGTATTTTTAAGTTTCAAAACTAAAAAGCACACATTGTAAAATAAACAAACTTGATCAAGACTGAAGAGTATAGGGCGCCTGGGTGGCTCAGTCGTTAAGCGTCTGCCTTCGGCTCAGGTCATGATCCCGGGGTCCTGGGATCGAGTCCCACATCGGGCTCCCTGCTCTGCGGGAAGCCTGCTTCTCCCTCTCCCACTCCCTCTGCTTGTGTTCCCTCTCTCGCTGTGTCTCTCTCTGTCAAATAAATAAATAAAATCTTTAAAAAAAAAAAAAAAAAAAAAAAAGACTGAAGAGTATAGGGGCACCTGGGTGGCTCAGTCGGTTAAGCATCTGACTCTTGATTTTGGCTCAAGTCATGATCTCAGGGGTCATGAGATCGAGCCCCGTGTTGGGCTCCACTCTCAGCAAGGATTGAGGATTCTCTCTTTCCCTCTCCTTCTGCCCCTACCCCTGCTCACACGCACTCTCTGTCTCTCTCAAATAAATAAATAAATCTTAAAAAAAAAAAAAAGATACAAGGGTATAAGTTAAGTTTGAAGCCCATCCCACCCCTATTCCATCCCTCTTTCCAAGAATGACCACTGTTAGTAGTAGTTTGGCATAAATGCTTCCATATCTTTCCTTTGACCAATGTACCTTTTACACTTCCTATTTTAAAAACATCAATGAAGAGAGGAGGTTGAATTTACTATATATCTACTAATATAAATATCTAGTCTAAATAATAACTGAAACGTTCATTCAGCTAACATTAGGCATCTAATTTGTAGAGTTTCAAAGAAGTATAGAACTTACTTTCTGTTTCCTAGGGACTCATAGTCTAGTGCAGTGGTTCTTAATTTGGTTTTGAGAGGGTAAATATGGACTCTGTTGTGAGTCTGATGTGAGCTCTGAATCTTCTCCCCAGCAGAAAATGAACCTACATAAAATTTTGCCTATAATTCAGGGGATTCATGGATACCCTGAGAGTATGTGGACTCCTGCCTCTGGTAGAAGTAAGATTCTTAAATTAATAATTTAACATAAATACTATAATAGAAGTGTGGACAGGACACTATGGCAGCACAAAAAAGCAGGGGCTTACCTTTAGCAAGACACGTCAAGAAAGACAGGGAAGAGTGCTACTTGCCCAGACTCCTGAAGGACACAAGGAGCTTGACAGCTAGCCCAGGGTAAGGGAAGGATGTCCACTGAGGAACAACTCTAAGCCCAGAGGCTAGAAAAGACAGGAAACCACAGGACTCTCTTTGTGATAGGAGCCCAGTGTATGTACGAGAGTGACCGAAGAGAAGTTTGGAGAGCTGGGGAGAGGCCAGATCTAAAGGTAGAGGTCTGCTGTGTTAGGACATTTGAACTTTAGGAGTCGCTGAAGGATTCTGATTAAGATTTTCATAGGTAGGTAAGAAGACTATAATTAAGGCATGACTGAATAAATGATCATGGGAATAATAATTTAGATGGCAGGATAAGATAGAAAAAGGAGATAAGACCACTTGACTCAGACTTGTTGGAGGATCAGTGACGAAAACATATGCTATTAAAAAGATACATTGCAGGGGCGCCTGGGTGGCTCAGTCGTTAAGCATCTGCCTTTGGCTCAGGTCGTGATCCCAGGGTCCTGGGATCGAGCCCCGCACCGGGCTCCCTGCTCCGTGAGAAGCTTGTTCTCCCTCTCCCACTCCCCCCTGCTTGTGTTCCCTCTCTGTCAAATAAATAAATAAAATCTTTTTTTTAAAAAGATACATTGCTAAAAATCAGATGGAATTCATTGGAAAGTCATTCCTTTTGCAAAGGAGATTGAGAGAATAAAGCTCGGAGACTGTGTGTGTAAGATAAAACTCCAAATTTGGGCAGCACATCTGCCCCCTCACTGCAGTGAGTCCCATGCACAATCAAACCAGTGTCAGTCACTCAGGACGTATCACTCACTCCTGGTCTGCACACCCCAATGCCTTCTGCCGTCCTCCAGTAACTCCTGATCAGCTTGTTTTCCCATCAACTCTTCCACCTGCAAAGAGTGGAAAATGAAAGATGGCAAAATCGGTCAGTTTCTCAATAAATCTACATTGAGTATATGTATTCCTTTTATAATTATTTTTGTAATTCAGGTTTCAAAGTAATGCAATTTAGAGCAAGGCTTACAAATAATGCCATATCTGGTTCATTTCTTTTTGGGTCTACTTAACTTAATATACCTAGTAAAAAATCCAATTTTAGTCTCGCCTCCTACTACTTGGCAATGACTTCATAATTGAGGCAAGACTATAACATCTCAAGGATATTTACTTGATAAATATTTATTATTCATTAAAATTTTACTTATCAGATGCTGTAGGAGCTTTGAAGACTAAACTTATTCATATATTGAATATGCAGTTTTGTGTGTATGATGTATCATAAAATATTTTTCAGATACAAAGAAGCATTTGGTCTTTGCCAAAGGACAGTTGCTCCAAAAGACTTCTCAGTCCCTATGTTTAGAAGTGAATTTTTGTTAAAACAAAATTTATAATTTTAGGTGAAATAGCATTGATTTTTCCAGCTTGCCTTTTCTAGCTCATTAATTTAAAACAAAAGTGCATCTCCTTGCTATTACTACAAATGAATAAAGTTCTGTCATTTTCTTTTTTCCTCAGCTCACATATTTACCTTTTTTGGGGGGGAGAACATTAAGAACATTAAGTTCTACTCTCTTAGAAATTTTCAATTATATGGTAATATTAACTATAGTCACTATGTTATACATTAGACCCTCAGACCTTATTCATCTTATAACTGAGAGTTGTACCCTTTTACCAAACTCTCCCTATTGTTGTTTGCTTTAGGGAAAAAAAAAATCATTAACCATCCACATCCTCTGGAATTGAATTAAATTCAACTCAAACTTGTGTTAAGTGCTCATCACAAAAAGTTCTGAAACTACCTCAGAAGAATGTGAACAAATAATATAAATGTATTTACCTTTTAAAAGCCAAGCTAATTTTGCATGCCTCTCTATAAAATAGCTCAGCATTTAAGAATATATAAAAAATTTTAAGTTGCTTATTATTAAGTAAAACTGCCATATAAGGAGATGATCTATAGTTATCTGAGGCTTAAAGTCTAGCACTCTGGTGAGAACCAGATGCCCAGGTGCTATGGCCATGAATAAGGTGCTATGGCTATGGCCATGAATAAGAAATGATCCCTCAGTTGGGGCTGACAGTTTTGCACGGGAATCAGACATGGAGACTACAGTCATTCCCAGCACGGAGAGATACTAAGAGTATGATATGACAATGCAGTAGAAGAGGGGTTGACTAAAGATGACTTGGAGGATGAGGGCTGGCTTCATGGAGAAGGAGGTGCTTGAATAGAGCACTGAAGGATGAGAAATGCTTATTTAGGTGAGGAAAGATCTTTGAGGCATAGAGAATGGGAGAAACAAAATACAGAGGCAAGTGTTTGATGAAATGCATGAACTGTGATCATCTATACATCTATATCACATATACTAACTACTATAAAGTTTTATTTGAAATACTACGAAATAGAGAAATCAAGTAAGTTCAGCTGGTTCCGGCGTCAGCTGTTACAATAGCAACATCATACCAGCTAATGGCTAGACGGCCCAGGGACAGGTGGGGAGCCTCACCCAGGCAACCAGCCTCTCCAAGGTTCCAGAGAAGACTGCCTGAGAGGATAGGGTGAGATTGTGATTTGCAGAGCTGATGACTTGGTGAGAAAGGGCTCCTGAGATATAAAATTAAGGGTCAAGAGACCTGAGGCTGCCTAAAAATCTGACACTCATTCAAATGGATTTGCTTTCAGTATTGAACATTTGAATAAAGGACAAGCTGATCCCCTCAGGGAGGAAGACTGAGACAGGAGGCCCCTCAAGGGCAATACTTGGCCTCCCATCCCCGATCAAGGCTGTTCTGCGCCAGCCTCACAGTACAGCACTCCGCAAAACAAACATTTTGTAAGGAAACCGGACTCACCTTTCTTAGAAGGCTTTTTGGTGACCATTTGTTGTTACTCAAGACTGCACCTACGTGGGCACCTGGCTGGCTCAGGCAGGAGAACGTGGGACTCTTAACCTCAGGGTTGTGAGTTCAAGTCCCATGTTGAGCATGGAGCCTAATTCTAATTAAAAAAGAAAAAAAAAGACTGCACCTAGGACAGCCCATCACCCCCACCCCCAAACACCCCCACCCATCCACATACCCTCACCATGTTTCTCGAAGCATTCCTTTCAATCACACAAGATACTTTGCTTGAGAGAAGTCCTGACAAATACAATTTTCTTGCTCTCCCATTTCCACGATCTGATAGATTGTGCGTGCACAGCTCCGCCATCCAGCTCTAACCCCGTTTTCAAGCCTGAGAGTGTCAAGCAGGCTCCCCCCGCCCCACAGCTGGGCTGAGGCTGCAGCTGCAGTGGTAACCAGGGCCTCTGAGCGAGCCATTTTATTATTTCAGTTCAAACAGGAGCTTAGGACTTAGTCTAGGTCACTCAACCTCTCGGCCTCATTTTCTTTATTCGTGAAGCAACAGGGTTTGTCTGGCTGATCTCTATGTAATCCTTCAGTTCTGATTTCTTTACCACTATATGCTTAATCTTTAGTTTGTATTGCAAGTAATGCTGGTTTGGTTTGGCTTGGTCTCTCCAAACTATGATATTGGTTCATTCATTTATTCAACACCTATTTATTCGAACCTATTCTGTGCTAGATCTTGTGTTAGACCTCAGGGAATGCAGGGTGAATAAAAATGCCTGTGCCCTCACGAAGTGGAGGTGGCGGGCCCAGATGGCTGGTGAGCAAAGAAATAGATGGTATTGTCGTTTGCTGGTAAATGCTATGGAGAAGAAGAAAGCAGTGAAAGGCAGGTGGGCAGCAGAGGCTGGGTCCTGCTCTTACACATGCGGTCAGGGAAGGCCTTTCTAATAAGGTGACATCTAAGCAGCAACCAAAAGCCTTGGAACTTTTTTATCCTTGATGTATGATTATGGGATATTGTAAATTTGAGAAGACCTGGAAGTTGTCAAGAGATAGGAATGAAATAGGTTCCAGTGGAGGTGTGTGGGAGTTTGGGTTTCAACCTAGCTTTGCCCTGTCCCATCCTTTGTGTCCCAAGATTTTCACAAATGAGCTTACCTCACTTCTATGATTCTGAACATTCTAACATTTTAGTGACTTTTCAAATGTAACATCTTCTTACTTATTTCACTTTTGTCAATGGGGATTATGCCTATTAACAATAAATTCAAAAAGCTTTGACAACTGAATGTATAGGAATTTACCAAGCAGGGATTTGTTTGGCAAGTGAATTTTGCATCCCGATGTTGAGTACCTTTCTCTTCAGCTCCACAAACCACAGCCTAGAGGCAGAACACAACCTAAAGAATGTGTGGGAAGGAGGTAAAGACTCAATGACTAGACTGGAAATATTCCTTTCAAAGGGGTAGGTCTTTTTTTTTTCTCCCCCTAGATTCATCTTGCATCCACTGGCTCATTCACTGCCTATCATGTGATTTGTTTTGGAGCAGGCCAGAGGCATGGGTCCCCAAGCAGATGGATGGCAGACATTGCAGGCTAATGGCAGGTCCTGTGGATGTTAAAAGAAAAGAAGTGGGCAAACCCCAGGTAGTGACATTGCTGAGGTGCGTTCTAAAGTGGGCTAAGGATGAAAAGGATTCACTTTGCTTCTAAATCCAAAACATTAGAATCATATATATATACATACATATAAAACAAGGGCAGAGCCATTGCAGATCATCCTATTTTTTTAATTAAATTTTTTTTCTTTAGAGAGAAAGAGAGAGAGCGGGAGGGAGCTTGCCAGCAGGGGTGGGGGAGGGGTAGAGGGAGAGAGAGAGAGAATCTCAAACAGGCTCCAAGCCAGACCCAGGGTCTGTCATGGGGCTCGACATGGGGCTAGATGTGGGGCTTGATGTGGGGCTTAATCCCACAACCCTGAGGATCATGACCTGAGCCAGTGTGATTTAAACAGCTTGAGCTTGAGGTGACCATGGAGAGTCAAGTGAAAATATTCATTAGAGAGAAACAGAACAACCAGGGATGCTCATTTAGCAGAAAAGAAAAGATCAGAAGAACAAATGGTTTTGTTTCCTTCCCTCAAAATCAAGACCTAAGTACTAAAAAACAGCTAAAACTGCATAGTGGAAGAATTAAGGATTAGGAAATTGTGAACGGCTTAGCATAATTCCAGTTTGGGGTATAGTGGGTTTTTTGTTTTTTTGTTTTGTTTTCATTTTTGTTTTTTTTTGTTGTTTTTTAGATTGAACAAAAGAACAATTATGGGAGGCTGAGGGGACTGAGGGGGCTGGGGGAGGCCATTGGTTGCTAGAGTCCCATGTTGCTGAGTAATATTTGGAGACACCCTGCTAGATTTTAGTCTCAGCATTTTAGAGTTCCAAGGACTTTGAGAGCCTCCTTGAACTAGAGATGAGAAAATGGAAGCCCAGAGAGAATACGTTGCTTCCTCTTGGCCCCGCAGAGTGAGAAGTCAGGGTCGGATCTCAGTCCAGTATTCCTCCCATTCCCACCCCCCCACCCCCTCACCCCGGACCCTGCCAGTCAGCAGGTGTACTACCATCCTGATTTGGGGGGAACATTGTTACATCGGTCTATAGTGGGATGCCTGGTGAAAAGGTTCAGATTGCATTATCAAAAAGCAAAAGGGATGGTCCGTGAAAAGCACTAAGTGCACAGCACTAGAGGCAGGAAACAATGTGGCACAGCGTGTATGCACTCCTGTTAGGTTGACTTGCCTTCGGTGGGGGAACCATTTTGAAATGGCATCCAAACAAGATGAAACGGGTATAATCTACACAAGGAATGATTTCCTTATAGCATGTTTAAGCAGCCCTAGAATAGATTTCAAGTGAGATTGTTCAGTGTGTTTCCATATCTATTTTTAAAGGTTGTGAAGATTAGGATTGCTATCCAACAACCTGGGATGGGAGAAGCATGTAATTCAGTTTGGAGGCAGGAGGATGAAGAACTTCTTTGTTTCATTTACTTATTCCTGCCCCAACTTGTTCCCAAAAGGAAATTGAAACAGTGCAATAAGAGATTTAGGAATCAGGATATAGCTTCTTAGCAAAACCAGTCCCAATGTGTTCTGGTCTCTTCGTGAAATATTTCTAGACCTTTTACTTTGTGCCAAACTTACCAGATATGGGTAAGAAGTGGTAAGACATTACTCATTGATTGGGTGCAGTATGCCTTAATTCTAGGAAGGCCATGTATGAAATAGGCTGAAATTATAGAAGAAATAATCAAGCTCATGATGAATTTACATTTTTTATTGATGAATAAAAATGTTGACTGTTTCTTCTATCTAGATTAATGTGTTGTTGAACTCTAGTAATAACGGGTTATAAGATGACCCTTGCCTTAGTGAGGAGAATGGCCAAGGCAGGCTTATGAAGGGTATGACACATGAACTGTCCTTTGAAGGGTGAGTGGGCTCCGGGTTGGCAGGGTGAAGAGGGTTTTAAGGCAGGGCACCTGCAGGGACTGAGATCCTCAGGTAGAAACGCATACAGTCTGTGGGGAGACCAGTTCTGCAGGGAGAATGTTGTCGCTTTTTAGTGGCCCAAGACCATCACCAATCCCTGTCAACAGTGCACGAGCTGTGGGGCTATTCTTCTAACTGAGGTTATAGATTTGCAGGGTTTGTCTGTAATTTCCAACGCCTGGAGTCTTTGTTCACTGGGAGGTAATGAGAAATTACAGTCCTTCTGAGGATTGGCTTTTACTTTATTCTCCTTTCTGAAAGTGCCAAAGGCAGATCCAAATTGGATGTCATTTTATCTGAACTATGAAAAAACGTCTCCCAGGAGACCCAGCAGTAACCCGGTTCCCCCTCTCACCTCAAAAGGCTTTGGTGACCGATGATCTATTTCACAAGGTACTACTAACTCAGCCACGTGATCCAGCTCTGGGGAGGCCTGCTGCTGCCTCAGCAGGAGGCATACTTCCTGAGGACTGGTTAAGGTTTGCCATATGGAAAGACCCCCCTGCTAATTAGGGTCGTCCCTAGGGCTGGAGCTCAGGACCCTTTGCTTCACGGTTCTCCCAGGAGCCTCTCTTGCCCTTTGCTGTCTTCCTGCCCGTCCCGTCAGGACCAGCCTGGTGAAAATACAGTGACAGTCATTCATCTTCCTCTGAAGTAGACATTTAACTTGCACTGGGGCAACACTGTGCTCTCCACTCCTGCAGAATGTCCCGGAGAAACTCTTAACTTCAACTCAGATGAATCCAGGGAGAGAACCTGTTTGAAAGGTTGAAATTAAAGCGAGTCGAACCAGGATAAGAAAAGAGAGAGAGCACATCTTCCTAACCAGACCCAAGCTATAGCACTGAGGTTCACAAAATTGGGTTCTGGCACATTTATGTTTGCCAGTCAATAAAATGAGTCAGAAGAACCCCTGGAAGTAATAGGGTCTGAAACTGTTGATACGTTTTGATGTCCTAAAGGACATGATAAATTCAATTTTAAATTTTAAAATAATTCTCTCTAACCATTGGGTTGTTTTGTGTGTGTGTGTGATATCCTGCCAGTGTTCTTTTTTTCTGATTGATGTTGATACATAGCAACGCAGCCAAATTACTCTATCCTGGCTGATATTAGGTAAACAAACCAGAAAATTAATGTGCCTGTGGAGTGGAAGGGAAAGGATCTCTGTTATTCTATATTCTGATGTAAAGAACCTCTATGTGCCCTTGGGCTAAGGAGTTGCCCACGCTTTGCCTCTCTGCTCACTGGCTTTGGGAGCTCTCAGCTGGAGCAGTGTTTGCAGTTAGTTTTAGCGTGGGACCATTTGTCAGGACATGGCAGGATCTTTAAGCCCAATGGTGGGCACAGGGGATATAGTTCTGCTACTAAAACTTTGCTTGGTCGTTCCCCCCCCACCAACAAAAATCACCTCCAGGCTAAACTCGTTCTCTATTTACCCGTAATTCTTTTTGGCTTATGTGAAGCCCCGTGTGGTAGAAGGCATGTTTCTCTTGTCGTCCTGGATGAGAATTCAATTCACTTCCACAAGTATTTATTGATGACAAGCCCCAGAAGGGCACAAGGAGCTGGGGACACAGCTCCTTGGGTGAATAAAACCCCACTCTGCTCCCAAGTTGCTCACAGTCTGGGGAGGGGACAAGCATTCAGGCAGTTAACCAAGGACCAAGAATGATGGCCTTGTGACCTGGTTCAGTGGCAGGGGCTGCCCTGTTTCTAGCAACACCCATATTTGGGAAAAAGTCAATTAAGAGGCTGACTTGAGGACCGAGGACCATTTTCAAAATAAGACTGCTTATTTTGGGGGATGTCTGGTGACAGAGTCCTATATTTTAATTCTTTAATGTGTTGCCTTTGCCACCATAAGCTGCTACGTATTCAAGAATGATTTGGTTATCTCTGTTTTTAGAAGCAGGTATAAAAAATTACATTATCATTGGGTATCCTCATTTTAATCACTTGCCTCCATGCTTATACATTGTGAAATTTGTTTTATCTCCTTATCATTTTGCTTCTAAGAGTCACGCTATGCTCTTTGCTTTCTTGCATTATGTTGATTAGTGAATTATATTAGTAGATTTATAAGCATCCAGCCATTTTTATACTCTAGAAAAAAACTCATGGGGTTGCATTTTTGCTTTCTGATATTTTATTTAGAATATTTGTACATTTATTTATTTAGGCTTTCCTAGAGTAGATTCAGTATCAGAACCTCATGGGACTGATTTAGTGATTTACATATATACTATTCCCTGGTACAGATTACATAATACAGTCACTGCTATTTTCAGAAATTCCTGTGATATTATCCTAGGTTATTTCTTATTTGAGGGGTAGATATTTGACACCCCCTTTCAGTATCTCCTCTAGATAGTTATTGTGGTTGACTTTACAGTTTTTAAAGCTCAGCAATTTGTTTTCCTAGAAAATTGTCCATTTCATTTGGTTTTAAACATTATTGGCAATAAATGACATAGAGAATTTTTAAAATAATATTTCATAGCCTCTGAATTGGTGGTTACATCTCTCTTTTTTGTCCTATTTTGTATTTTCTCTTTCTCTCACTCTCTGTCTCATCAGACTTGCTAGAACTTTTCTCCTTTTACCAATCCATTCAACCTGTTTGTTCAAATGGCTCTCAGAGCCCACATAAGAAGGAATACATTTTTCCTGAGATTAAGTACAGATCTGTACCCCTGAAACAAATAATACATTATATGTTAAAAAAAAAAAAAAAAAGAAGAAGAAGATAGCAGGAGGGGAAGAATGAAGGGGGGAAATCGGAGGGGGAGATGAACCATGAGAGAAGATGGACTCTGAGAAACAAACTGAGGTTCTAGAGGGGAGGGCATGGGAGGATGGGTTAGCCTGGTGATGGGTATTAAATAGGGCACGTTCTGCATGGAGCACTGGGTGTTATGCACAAACAATGAATCATGGAACACTACATCAAAAACTAATGATGGGCGCCTGGGTGGCTCAGTCGTTAAGCGTCTGCCTTCAGCTCAGGTCATGATCCCAGGGTCCTGGGATCGAGTCCCACATCGGGCTCCCTGCTGGGCAGGAAGCCTGCTTCTCCCTCTCCCACTCCCCCTGCTTGTGTTCCTGCTCTCGCTATCTCTCTCTCTGTCAAAAAAAAAAAAAAAAAAAAAAAAAAACTAATGATGTAATGTATGGTGATTAGCATAACAATAAAAATAAAAAAAGAAGGAATACATTTTTAATGACAGTAAAAGTGGTTCCTTTTAATATAGTACTTTGAAATGCTGTGGCATGAAGTGGTTTATTTAAAGATCTAGACTAATAGAGTAATGGTCTTACTTGGAGCTATTTCTGAAGTAACTTTGAGCAAATACTTAATTGTTGAGAGCTTCAGTTTCCCTCCATATAAGCTGGATGGTAACAGTGCCCTGCACAGCTACACAGAAAAACAAACAACCCCCTTTGAAATTTTTTAAAGCATTCTTCTACATCACAAAGATTATATAGATTTTGCTCTCTGAAAACATTTGCAGGATTTGTCCTGATGAATTAACTTTGGTTTCAGGGGAAAATATTTCCTCCTCACCCTCCCCCCAACATAAAAAGTTCTCATTCTACTAAATTAGAAATGTGCACTAAAGACCCATTCAATAAAGGACACTGAAATGGAAATTAACTCAAGTCTGCTTTCAATTAATTTCAATTCCCCAAAGTACCAAACTTTCCTTTTCTGTCACAGCAGTAATTGGAAAGTAATAGACAATCCTAAGTTTTTGTGGTCTTTTGCGTGTATGTGTGTGCACGGTATACATTCTAGGTCAGTCTCGGGGAAGGCCAGGAGATTTTTTTTCAGTGTTCTTTAGGCTTCTATTAACTTTATTAATATTACTAACTTTATTATTTGAATGTATTTCATAAAAATCTGGCTATCACTTCTTAGGCTAATTCCTCTTTCTCTATTGCAATAATTTTAGAACCTTTGTCTTTCAGCAGCAGAAACTGATTTTAAAAGGAAATCCTTCCCCCAAACCTGCAGTTTGTTAACCAGACAAGAACAGAGAGACTTGGGTTGAAGGGGATGGAGAGGGGGGCCCAGGACCCCACAAGCTTGGTGGCTTTCTCCCTGTTCCCAAGGCAGGTTCAAAAAAGCCCGAGGGTTTCGAAGAGTACAGACTGAAAACCGTTGCCCTATATAATGATCAGGCATGGTTTAGTATCTAAGAGGCTTTTCCTAAAAACTTAACACACAGTGTTTTCCAAGGGTC